>NC_053393.1:494212119-494512119 GCF_905171765.1 Bufo bufo | reverse complement strand
TTGAATTAAGGATAATACAAAAGGGTATTACATTTCAGCGAGACAGGCATGCATCACTTTGGAAATAGCCAAGACCTTTTCAACAAGTATGAAGGCAAGTGTAGGGGGGGTAGGGAGGAGAAGAGGCGGAGAGCTACTGACCTTAAAATTCCCATGTGGCTGAACTAATAAAGACAACACACATTTCAATCATGTAAAGAGGCTATTTAGCGTTTGTTGTGTGCTGTGTAAAGGGAGGGGAAAGGTATTTGTAACAAATGAGTTCAGATCTCTGGTGAGAGGGTCCACATCAAGCGAGGACTGTTTGACTTGTTTACAGCACCACAAAGGGAGGGTAATCAGAGAAGATCACTCTGCTCCTCGCATCCTCACATTTCATATTCATTTCATTTCTAGGCAACAATGTCTAGCTCCACTTTACCGTCATTGAAATGTGTATGGATTTTTGGAAAAAGGGTTTTTTTCAGTAAGCTAAGTGTCCAGGGAGTCTACAATGTGATGAGGCCATGAAGAAGTCATACATCATCTAGGCACACATAGGCTAGAACAGTTCATTAGACAGGGCTGGCGATCTACTTCAAATCCCACATTGCATTACAAAGCTTGTTTGAACAGCACACATGGCTTTCAGCCAGTGTGTCAGCCCATTGTGGTCTGGCTGTGAACATCTATGCTGTTCGCACTATTTCGAGATAGAGAAGTAGGACTTTCGGTTTACGGACAAGGAATATTAAAGAAGACTTCAAGGAGGAAGACAATTCCTTAATTCCCTGATCTCCACAATCCGCTTGTTTAAAAATACTTGTATAAAAGATTTACCAATTATTCCATGTTCAACCAGTGGTGGACATCCTCAGTAGAGCTGGTGGCTTCACATTGACTGTGGGAAGAGGTATTGTTGCCTTTGGATAGGACAGGAAATGAGTATGAAATTTATCCTCGGTAAAGATGTGAAGAGTAGATTCCGGGCTTGACCCTTACTGTGGAGTCTAGTGAGGTCACCTCTGATGGATGAATGAATCTGTTGCTAGATAGTCACTCATACTGAGTCTACCTATGTATGTCTACAAGATAGGATTAGTTATCCTAACATGATGTAAATTATAAAACCACACAAATATCAACCATAGGGTTCTTTTATATAGCTTTGGATAATTTTGAGAATCCTATTTTTGAGATTTCTGATCTGCTCTACAATAGAGCTGGTGACATGACAATGCCTGTAAGGTGTTTTCTTTGGATATGAGATGAAATTAGTATGAAATTCATCTTCAGTGAAGGTGTGAAGAGTAGATTCTGTTGACCCTTACAGTGGAGTCTAGAAAGATCACCTCTGATGGATGGTTATGTTGCTTGTCACCCATACTTATTCTGGGTCTACCTATGTATCTCTACTAGATAGGAATAGTTATTAAAACATAAACTAAACCATACAAATATCAACCATAGTGATAATTTATATTGCACTGGCCAGTTTAGAGAACCCTATTTTTGAGATTTCTGACCTTAAGATGAGTGATCTCATTGATATTGACCAATGATTAGCTGCTATCTATGGGGTTATTTCTATGCATGTATTTGGTTTCATTGTAAAGTCACCATAGGTTATACATAGCATCTGGGGGCTCTTCATATAAATAATGGCCATCCGTTATTTTCCAAGGATGCCCTCAGAGCTAAAGTAGATGTGGCTAAACAAGGGTCCCTCTAGAAGTTCAAAATATTAAATACTAAGGATTATCTTAGAGGAGTCTACTACACTGGTCATGACCTTAAAGATATTTCCTTTCCAGGACTCTGGTGCTTGACATATGAATAACAGCATAAGGCAATATAGGTATCCTCCTATCTGCACTGTTTAGCATCCATTCACGCTACAATTTGTAAATCATACACGCTTATATGCCTACAGAAAGGATGCCATGTATGGTGATGGATTGCATTATCAGCTCATATATTATATGACAGACTGCTAACAGAAAACAGTATCATTTCAAAGTAACACTCCTTCTCCATCCTAAATGAGCGCACTTTACTAGCTGTAGTCAGGGGAGGTTAAGTATAAGGCCGAGGGTCTGCAAAAGTGTAATTGCTGCAATATCCTGAACACCTTGTAATGTGCTAAACCCCAATGTCCTCACTACTGATACATTATAAATTCTATAGCAAATTAGAACAAGATTCTTTTACCGATGAAATCCTCATACTGGATGGTGATTAATATTGCGCCACTCTTATAATTATCCAGCAGGTATGACCTAGCAAACTCAGTGCCTAGAGGCAACATACGTAATGTCTATATGTGTTCCTGTTTCATGGAAACAATCTAAAGAATTAGAGATAAGTGGAAATATATTAATACAACCGTTCTCTGAGCTCGCGAGTCACGTGGATCGCTGTAGTAGTGGCTTCACATACTAATTAGAATTTTTTTTCTCTCGAATTCTGCATTACATACTAAAAGCACTAATTCCAATCATTAAATCAGTCGGCTACATCAAAGGAGACACTTAATGGATTTAGATTTTTTATATCCACAATTAAATGGTTATTCCTGTCTAATTGCACTAATTAAGTTATTTTAACTGTGCTGGCACAAAAGATCTGCACTTGGGGTTTATGAGATGAAACGGAGGAATGTTCATCTGCAGACACCTCCACATCCAGAGCTGGAATATGTATTTGCCGAGTGAGCTTACCTAAATTTTTGTTTGAGCTTTATAATCTTCATTCTGCCAGCACATGAAGATTTTCCTTCCTCTACGTCCTTCTTCAGGGTATTTTTCTTGTCTTTTACAATGTAGCTTCTAGAAGGTACAAGCTACAAAGACGTGGAGACTAATACTTATTGCTTTGGTCAACCCAACATTCAATTTGATAATATATCAAGTCATTACACCTGTATACTACAAAATGTTTATGTTCAATATTGGACCAGGAATAGTGGAGAGACTATATATATCTAAGAAAATGGAAGTGTATAACACATCAAATGTGATTTTACCGGTTTGATATACCCAATTCTTGATTACTGCCATTCCATTTTAGATGGGGGATCTAAAGACAATGAGATATCTCAACAAGAATTGGAGTAATCTCACTAAGACTCACGTATGCTACCAAATTATGGCTCGGTGCAACTTCTGAGATGTACAAAGCAGTAATACGGCAGCCTCAGATGTACAGTACAGACCAAAAGTTTGGATACACCTTCTCATTCAAAGAGTTTTCTTTATTTTCATGACTATGAAGGCATCAAAACTATGAATTAACACATGTGGAATTATATACATAACAAACAAGTGTGAAACAACTGAAAATATGTCATATTCTAGGTTCTTCAAAGTAGCCACCTTTTGCTTTGATTACTGCTTTGCATTCTCTTGATGAGCTTCAAGAGGTAGTCACCTGAAATGGTCTTGCAACAGTCTTGAAGGAGTTCCCAGAGATGCTTAGCACTTGTTGGCCCTTTTGCCTTCACTCTGCGGTCCAGCTCACCCCAAACCATCTCGATTGGGTTCAGGTCCGGTGACTGTGGAGGCCAGGTCATCTGGCACAGCACCCCATCACTCTCCTTCATGGTCAAATAGCCCTTACTTTCAAAGTTTTCCCAATTTTTCGGCTGACTGACTGACCTTCATTTCTTAAAGTAATGATGGCCACTCGTTTTTCTTTACTTAGCTGCTTTTTTCTTGCCATAATACAAATTCTAACAGTCTATTCAGTAGGACTATCAGCTGTGTATCCACATGACTTCTCCTCAAAGCAACTGATGGTCCCAACCCCATTTATAAGGCAAGAAATCCCGCTTAATAAACCTGACAGGGCACACCTGTGAAGTGAAAACCATTTCAGGGAACTACCTCTTGAAGCTCATCAAGAGAATGCCAAGAGTGTGCAAAGCATTAATCAAAGCAAAAGGTGGCTACTTTGAAGAACCTAGAATATGACATATTTTCAGTTGTTTCATACTTGTTTGTTATGTATATAATTCCACATGTGTTAATTCATAGTTTTGATGCCTTCAGTGTGAATCTACAATTTTCATAGTCGAGCCATACAGTTTCCATCAGATGCCACCAGTGACTCCCTATATAGTGCCTATGACTCCTTAGTATAGAGTTGCAGTTCCTCTGTACAAGTTCCATGGAGGTGCCCATACATCTACAGTACCTGTCAGATCTACCTCTTCAACACCCTCATATATATACATTCTTGATTCAAATGAGTTGTCAGTAGGGAGAGGGGAGTAATCTGCTGCGAGTGGCTTGTCCACCCTGAAAGCAAAAGGATCGGGGGTTGAAATGCAACATGACTGATACTTCTCGTCAGAAGGCACCGATACACATAAGATAGTTGACCAGTCCCAGCAAGAGGGCTTGGCTGACTTTTATATTGGTATTTTATATTGGTATGGGGGCCTTAAAACAGTCAACATATTTTAGTGTTAGGCACGTAGTGCCATGGTGACACTAGGAGGACCCTTGGATATCCTTGGAGTGTTCTTAAAGTCTTTCGAAACTCATTGCCATTGGTCAACTTCTCAGTCAAGTTGACTCATATTGAAAGTATGAATTGGATAGAATATGAGGAGACTATTCCATGGTCAAATGCATTAAGGTCTATGTAATTATGCAGTTATATGTGTCACGGCCATGGCTATGACCGTGACTCCTGAACCGCATGCGGTTGTCAGCGGTTTTCATTGGTGTTCAATCACAGGTGAGGGCTGTGGTATTGGCCTCACCTGTGGTTGCCGCTGGCAACAGTATGTATGTGGCAGCGTAGCAGGCTGAGCTGTGCCATGCAGCTCGCTACGCTGCGCATGCGGTTTTGTGTGTGATGTGTGGATGTGTGCTTTATGTTATTGTGTGCACGTTCCCTTTAAGTGGTGTTTTCCCTTCCCTGGTGTTGGAAGGGTTAATCCCCTTCCTAGTGTGTGTGATCACTGGGTGTGTCCGACTGTGGGGTGTGGCTTCTTGGCCTATAAAGCCTCACTGCTTTTGCAGGCCTTCAGGTTGCTTCAGCCATGCTTAGCTGAGAGCAGCCTCATGTATTTATTACCTGCCAGTAAGAGCCACCCCTGTGGTCATAAACCTTAATGTCATAACCATATTGTGCTTTAGTTATTTCCAGTTATGTGTGATGTCCGTGTGATGTTTTATATGTGATTTTGTGCAGCTATGGATCTGGGTCCCTGTGTAGGGATGCGCTTGTGATCTGCACCCTGCTAACACAGGGATCCAGTCAGCAAGGCTGTGGCAGGTAGGTGGAAATCCTTGTTCACCTGCCATATCCATAGAGCTGATTATGTCTCCCCTTTTCCTGCAGCTTGGCCGTTGAGACTCCTGCTCCTCCGTGTCTAGGAGGAGTGGGCTTGTCTTACTTAGCTCCTAGGTGAGGGTCATCTTGAGGGCTAGCAGGGACTTTTAGGTTCCGGAGCATGGGCCCTCCTACCATCAAGGTTGGCCCATGCAGCTAGGAGCTAGGGTCAGGTTAGGGATGCCTTAGGAGGTGACCTGCTCCCTAATCCTGTCTTCATGGCCAAGCAGCCGTAACATCACCGGGCTCCACACGGCTGAGGATTTCCCCCATCCTCAGCCGTGACAATATGTCTTTGCAATATGATGAAGATTACAGTAGCTTTACTCGGAATTCTTTACATACCTGAAAATATTCATGCAGATCACCTGGCACCAAGAGATTAACATGGAACTCAAATACCAAAACAACAGAAATGGCAGCACTGTGCAAATATTAATATTGCAGCAGACCTCTTGCTTAACTAGCCCTGAGTTATTTGCTTTGTATTTTGGCCTTGTCAATTAATTCAGGCTAATCTGGGCTTGGAGAATGCATATAAATTACATGCTTTTTATTTGGTGGAAAATTGGCAGGAAGGAAGATTTTGCTCTGAGCGAGAGATGCTACAAATGGCTTTATAATACATACCAGATGGCAGAATTTTACTTGAACACCATACTTAGAGGAGTAATTTGGATTTCCCATAAATAACAAAGATCCTGGCTGATAAAGTTATCAGGGAATCTCAAAACTTTTGCAGGATATTAAGACATTCAATTTTACGTTCAACTCTGTCCATCGCTGAAGTTGACAGTGCATTAATATGGCTTGACAGCCACGAGTAAAATAAACGATTGATCAATTGATCACCCGATCCATTGATTAAGTAAATATAGGACAATCATTCCCATAAGCAAAGCCGGGCTGCAGGCAGATGTAGGTTCTGCCTACAGGATAGAGGCAGATGGCTCATAGCTGGATCAGTGGTTAAATGGACATTTCGGAATTGCAGCTGCTACCATATTCCATCAATAAATCGTAAGTTATCCCTGGAACATGTCCGATACAGGTGCATATGACGAATCCCAAAGAGATGGGATGGTCTGATACAGGCATTTAGTTGGAATCCATAAGACTAACCATGTTTTTTAGAACAGACTAGTCTATTGCTAAGGCAGACATTTTGTATTTGTGTTTAACTGCAAGTAGCAAACCTTGGGGGTTGAATGTTCACTATAAAAACAGTTTTTTGGGCAACCAGGACACTTACTGCAAGTTCTGAGACATGAAGCTAATAGCGTATATTCTAAAACGGTGTCCATAGGTAGGCTGCAATATTATATTATCATAGGGATGAGCGAATCGACTTCGGATGCTTCATCCGAAGTCGATTCGTTCATCCCTAATCGTTACTTTTCAGCCAATGCAACGTCTATCCACTGTAGCTGTGCAGCTTGTAGTTAGGTCATCAGTAAAAAAAAAAAAACTCTCAGAAACCCCATAAATAACACACAGCACTGTAGGATTTTAATGTTGTTAAAAAAAATCCTGAAAAATGTTTGCTTTTTGACAGCAAATGGCTACACACACATCACCTAGGGGTGATGTGATCCTCCTTCTTCTTGTGCCATTTTCGAGTATTACCCTAATAGAATTTAACATGAATTTTTGGAGAATTCGAGTTGAATTCAGTTAGTTTACAATTGATTTGATCATCTCTATGGTAATGATATAAGAGGATAACTGGTAATTTTCAGTTCATCATTTTTGACAAATGAGTATGCCAAAAATGTAAAAGTTCTTCGATGTATATGTGAAAGTGTATCTTGTTGTTTCTAGATGGTATTGAAGGGCGTCTGTCAGCAGATTTGTCCCTGACCTGTTACATCTGCACTTGGCAGCTGTAGGCATCTGTGTTGGTCCCATGTTCATATGTGTCCGCACTGCTGAGAAACATGATAATTTAACATATGCAAATGAGCCTCTAGGAGCAACGGGGGCGTTGTCATTACACCTAGAGGCTCTGCTCTCTCTGCAACTTCCACACCCTCTATACTTTGATAGACAGGGCCAGGCATAATGAGGTTCTCACTGCCTGGCCCTGTCAATCAAAGTGCAGAGGGCGCAGCATTTGCAGAGAGAGCTGAGCCTCTAGGAGTAATGACAACACCCCCGTTGCTCCTAGAGGCTCATTTGCATATATTAAAACCATTTTTCTCAGCAATGCGGGCACATATGTACATGGGACCAACACAGATGCCTCCAGCTGCCAAGTGCACATGCAACAGGCCAGCCAATTTCATAAGTAGATGTCTTTTAATGCGTGGACCTATGTGCACTATGTGCAACGTCCTGCAGAGAATACACCAGTGCATATTTCCTTCTCATTAGACATATGACATAGGCTGTGTACTTAGCAGTGCTGAGCAGATGGTTCTGTTGGAGACCCTAATCTGAACCTTATTATTTACAGGAACAGGCTGTGGAGACATACTGTATGTATATCATTCTGGCACGGAAGGTGAACGCACACTTGATATACAGGCATTTTGTTTTGCGAATGAAACTTTGTCTGCATCTGAATGAGCTGATTACAAAACATCATTTCATATGGAAATCATATCATTTTCCCACTTTATTATTTTTTACCTTCTGTTTTGAAACGGAGACTTATAAATGCTGGTAGAGTGTTTGGATGGTTTTGAAAGTCAAGCATGAAATGCTTCTTTATGTGTGGAGCCATGCTTGATGGTGTCATTTCAATGTATCTCCAAGTTTGGGCTGTATAGTAATATTAGGAATGTGGATAGGAGTTGCTACATTGAGTATGATGTATGATTCTTAAAGGAATATATATATATATACAATTCCTATTCGTTAGAAGGGTCCCACAACGATAAACTGAGACCTTTAGCTGTCGGGTGTAATCTGTGGACGAATTCAGCAGTAAGAGTTAAATTTTCCAACAGCACTACTACAGGAGAAATGGTGCATTACATGGTCTTCATTTATGAAAATGGACTGTCTATGTATTGCACTGACATAGACCTCACAGGAAAATTTCCTGGTAGGCCGATGCCCAGGAAGTCAGCAATATGCGGGCACTGGCCGTGTACTCCCCGCATCACTTGAATAGGTCCGTAATCCGGAGCTGCGGTGCGGAACAGAGGCACGGAACCCCACGGAAGTACTACGGTGGTGGTGTATCTGTCCGTTCCTCCGCACCACAAAAAATAGAACTTGTTCTCCTTTTTTACAGTGCAGATGGAGCACGGACCCATTCAAGTTGGGTCTGGATCCGTTGCGGCTGCTGCACAGAAGGGCCCCGTGCATTGGGGACCGCATATTGCAGTCCCCAATGCACAGAACGGCCACACAACAGCCGTGTGCATGAGGCCATAGACTGTGTTTGGTACTGACTTAAATGGCGCTGAGCTGCAATACCACACACAGCCCATGGACAAGAGTGGCGCTGTTTCTGAAGAATACATCCCTTTTATTTTATAGAAGCCCTTTAATTTTGTTACAAAGCACATCACAATAAAAACACAAATCGTTGTAGATAATATAATTCTTGATATTTCTTCTATTTTCATTCCCTCTTGTACGTGTAATGCGTCTTCCCCTCTTACCCTTAGAGATTTCTCCCTGTGTATTATAAGGAGCGTCTGTGAGGATGCAGCCCTATGTGCACCTGAACACCTCACTATTTCCATAGAGCGTCACACAATACACAAGGCAGCGCTGACTATAAATATACGACACCGGGGAAGCTGGGAGAAAAGATTGTTTATTTTCTGTCTTGAGCAAAATTGTATTATCTCCTCGGGGTTCCTGCCGCTAAAAAATGTGGACGCTGAAAGAGCAAAGGACTGAGATTTATTATTAGGGATTGTCGGTCTTGTCGGAGTTTGGGTGGGTTGATGGGTTGTTGGTGGCTAGAGCTGTAGTACATCACACTTATGTCTTATGTCAACACATTGTAGCCCGTAAGAGTGAAATAAAACATATTTGTTACATTGTTACAAAATGTTTCTGTTTTTCCAATGATCTCCCCAATAGCCATCCTCTATACAGAGGGCTGGAGACATCACTGAGCCACATGATATATCGGCTTTGCTTCTTCCTGGCATTTCAGTTCACTGCAGCATTGTATCTCATTGTTATGCAGAGGGGAACAGTAAAAATAAAATAAAAACTATACTGTGCCCCATATGTTTCTTTACAATGGAAGTCAATGGCCGGCATATGCCACTGTATGACAAACTATATATAACTAATATTAACTAATATTCCTGATGTATAATGTGCCTTCAAAAAACGAGGCGTGGGCTTTAAAACATATCCAGTTTGTGGAGTTTTGTAGCTGTTATCCCATGACACATATTTTCAATCCTACCAAATAAGTGTCAGGCTGAACCCAGTATGTTATAGGCGTTCTCATACACATGCCTATGTTAGTAGTAAAGGGATTTGTTTAGGATTAGAATAGGCTTTAAAAAAAAAACACAGCGCCAAACCTGGTTATACTTGGCATTGCAGCTCAGCTGCCTTTAGCTTCAATGAAGCTTACGTAGCTACATTTACCCCCAACGTAACCCACAGACTGGAAGAAATCAGTCATTATTTTCTAATCATGGAGAACCCCTTTAGATTTATTTTTTAAATTGGCTGTTCAATATTACAGCTCCTTCGCTAATAATTCCTATATCTGCATTGAGAATAGAGCTCTCTTCTGTATCACACTAGTAGGTACACAGGTGAAGACATGCCTTCATGAAGCTAGCCATACACATAAGTTAGCTGCCTATGGCTATCCCCTCCAACCACCTCATAAGCATACATGTTCATATTTGGCTGAGTGCGAATTTTTAAGGCCCATTTTACAGCAGGCAATTACCAGGAACAAACAGTTTCTTCCCAAAAATTGCCTGCTCGTCAAAGAGGGGTGATTTACATGTAGCCATTGGCTGTACTCTTAGGAGACCAGCTTGTGTCATTATAGATTCCATTGTTTTTGGGCAGCAGATCACTGTTTACAAACTGAAATTCTTAGTCTGTACTTAGATCCCTTTACTGCAGTTATCTGCTTATCTGTCATTCTAATCCTGCCTGTAATGATATCACCTGTGTGTAGATAAGACAGGATTCACCATTCACAATAGGTGATTGCCAGACCTTATCTATTCTTTTTTTGTACAATGATCTCCGCACAGGTCACAGAGCGTGCCTAGAAAACTCTCCCATAGAAGTCACTGAGGGCCCCTCCTGACCATTGTGTCTATGGGCCATGCGGCTGCCGTAAAGCATTTTTCTTAATGCTTTCTAAATGCTCTTAAGAACAGCTCAGGAAAGATGGCCGCCCCCATAATCATGTTCAGAACATAGAGGAAAAAAATCTGCCATAAGAAAACAAAAATATTAGAAAAAAAGGATGTGTGTCGCTATCTGGTTTTAGCTGACAGATAACGTTTTTGGTGACACATTTCCTTTAAGCAGTCTACTCCATTGTATTAATATACCCATGATCACAGGTATTCAAGGACGTCATCAATGTAACGCTATTCAAAGGTACGGTAGAAAAATAGACATTTTCTGTTGCTTATCAGCTACAAAATGAGCGTATTGTTGTGTTTTCTATGCGCTCCGTCTTTTCCCAAGTGCTCGTGCCCTCCAGTAAACTCTACAGAAACAGCACAGACAAAAATAAAAGGACAATTAAGCCGCCAATAATAACTGTTACAGATTTGGTATTTTCTTGGATGGATTCCTTAGTGAACCTTTCTCTTCGTTATTTCACTATGAATGAGTGACAGTCTCTGGCCCTGGAGGGGTCGCTCGTTGGGTATGTTGCCTTTTTTTAAAATTATTATTACAAATAATTTCTCCTGGCCCAGATATGAAGCAGTATGCAGTCCTTACGCATCAACTGTAGTAATGAAATATGCAGGAGTGATCTTGCCACCGGCTTGCCAGAACAAAACATCCCTGGTGGATATAGCTCTTGTTTAGTGTCGGCATGTTTGTAAGCATGACACACATAATTTAGGAGCTCCTGTCTTCTTGTTGAGAAAATTTATAAAAGGGAAAAACGTAAACCAGAGTTAGTTGCTTTCTGCAGAACAAGAAGTAGAGTTTTAATGGAACCGAGTGAAAATAAATGAAAATGTTTCCAATCTTGCATATAATGGACAATTAAAGACTAATACACTAATGAAGCTCTCAGGGCACCAGATTCAAGCAGAACATGTAGAAGATTAACTTTCGAATAGTCTTCTATGTTGGATAAGCAGAATGACCACTGATATGGTTGCCTTTTTGCAACATCCAAAAGTGTTGTCACCTTTGGACTCTGGTTCCTAGAACTATGAGAGACTTGAAATGTAGTTATTTCAGAGACATGCTGCACACAAAGCGGCACTAACTTTTCTAAAAACTTTTCATATGTCATAGAGATGTATAGTTTATTGCTCTTATTAAGAGAAAGAAAATGAGAGTCTTGCAGGCAGTGGTGTACCTTCAAAAACTGGCAGACCATGCGACTGCTATGGTGCCTGGAGAAATGGGCACCCAGTGCTGAGCTCCTTATTGTCTGCTTCTTCTGTTCCAAGATGAAAAAACGAAAAAAAAAAATCAGCCACCACTGCCACTAGCGGGCGCTTAGTAGAATTTAATAGTGTATTTATGCCATATGTCTGCTGTAAATACATTGAGAAGTTTGGTCTTCTTGATGACCACCATATTTTTTGAAGCACCTGTTCCACTTTTTCCAACACAGAAGTCTGATAAAGTAGGTGATGGCGAAACAGACTTTTTTTATTATAATTTATTTAATTAAAATTTCTTCTGTTTAATAAAACAAAAAAAAGGTATATTCATCAGAAATCTAGGGAACTGTGTTTTGCATTCCGCATTGCCAAGCAGTGATTGACGCACGCGCACTGGGAAATTGGTGGGGCAGGGGCTTAGTTTTGCTATGAGGCCCTATGAGATCTGTGTGCACCCCTGCTTGCAGGTATGATACTTTTTAATAGCTAACTAAAATGAAAGCAATGATGTGACATAGTGACTTTTTGAGACAACTCAGTTTTTATCCTCAGCTATAATACAACAGTATCTGAAGGAACAACAATATATATAGTATATACAAAAAATGCAGAGCGAGTGTGTAAAGAATGGACATTTGAAACAAAACAGAATATCAAAAAGAACTTGGAGAATGAGGACTTAATTATCTTACAGATAAGCAGTGTGAAAGTTTTATGGTCTCTAAATTGATGTTATCTCAATGAGATGAGATCTGATGCCCCCTACTATCTCTGGTGAGGACTCTTTAGATCTTGTAGTGTGCCGTAAATCCTTGGGACAAATTCAGTCCTGCTTTCAGTGTGTTTTCACTGTTTTCAATGTCATAAATTTACATTCCCAAATTCTTCTGGCTCTTTGAGATTTGAAATTGCCTTTTAATATGATTACTTTTATGTGTCTTTCATTTCCATGAAGGACTGTCTGGATACATCAGGGTGGTGAAGAATAGGCGCAGAGGCAAAGGCTACAAAAATGGGCTGGCTGTGGGACCTTATGCTTGAGTTTCTGTCCTGCTTCTCCAACTGATATGTGCGCGGGTCTCTCCTCTCATTGTAGAGATTGAGAGGGTCTCAGCACTCAGATCCCCACCAATCAAAACTTTTCATATATCTCTATGACATATACAAGAGTTTTTTGAAAAGTTAGTGATGTTTAAGCTGTCCATACACAATGGCAATTCGGCTAATTTTCCCCAACTCCCTCCTCCCTACCCGATAGGGAAATACTTTTACAGACACTACCGGTAGTGGCTTATCTTCCCTTAGAACAGAAGGACTGGCATGTTGAAATCCAACATCTGATACCAACATATAAGACAAATCCATACACTTATATGGTTGGTTGGTAAAACCAAAATAGACGAGTTCAACCAACATTAATATAATATAAATGGCCACCTTTAGTCATGGTGCATGTCCATATTATGAAGGGGTTCTTAAACATAGTCTGATAGTCTGTCATTCATAAAGTGGAAGAATAGGTGATACCTTAGTGTCCTCAAAAACTTACAAGTACTTGTAGATGACCCCAGACTTATGGCAATCTCTGCGTCCTTTTCAGTTACCCACGTTATCCATGAATATATGTCCATAATCTGATGGCATGTATCTTGAACCTTAAAACTGTAGCTGCTGTAATGTAAGCCAGTGAAAATGCTGCCATCATATTGCCATATACAGTAGTTCGCACATACTACAATATCGAAATACTATTACCATACACCACTAACAAATTCTGGATTCTTTTAGTTCTTGTTACCCCCTTAGAAAATAAGGATTTTGGGCAATTGCCCAGTGAGGCTCCACCTAAAACCGGCCCTGTCCAGACCTGAGGCCATTTATTAGGACACATAAAATAGGGTTCTGTATTGGAAAATGCCTTTAAAGTTCCCTATTCAGTCTGTCCATGACAGACTTCCATTCTGTAGTATTATTTTCAATTTACGTAACGAGACCGGGAATTAATAAGCTGTGGCCAAACAAATGAAACACACATCATTTATATATCCTTCATGTACAAATACATTGCCACAGGGGTTATGGAAAATTGTAACTTAGCCATTTAGCATACAGAGTTACAGGAAGTAACCAAGCAATGGTTTGAGTTTTATAGCTCGCATTAGTTTATAGAAGAATAATAGATGCACTGTCTTTGTGCAGTGCGTATCAGTCAGGAAAAGCAGAAATGCAGAATGCTCTGGGTTTCTGAATAGTTTCAACTTACTTCTAACCAATTTTCTACAAATTACCAGGAACACGGACTACTAAGGTAGCACAAAGCCCAAGAGCCACCATGATGGGCTACATGTATCGAGCTGTGTGTAGCTAATTCAATAATGCACATATGCTAATGCCCACGACCCCATCAGTGTCATTTTTCTTTCTTTTTTATGCTCAGCAATACTGGAATACAAATTAACTTGATGAGGTAATGCTATTTTTTCATGGAAGACCCATTACCTGTCTACTTTAACCAGTGATATCATCTCAGCCACGATCCCAAGGGACTTCCACCAAGCATTCGTCTTGTGCTCTGGAAACCTGGGTACAGGGCTGTTAGAAGAAGCATTGCTCGTGATAAAATAATATATTATCCAGGGCAATCTTGTATTTTTTCATCCTAGAGGCAGCACAGGACCTAATTTTAAGCTACCGCACCAGAAATTTATGTCATGTCGGAATTTTGCGTCCTAAGAAATTACATACATTGGAAAAAAAGCTCGGTGGACAATTGTATTATTGTGCCAATTTAAGAAATGGATTGAGATGATAATTTAATTTCCTTGTGGGGCTTACAAAATACAGTTCACAGAGACATTCTGTTTTTATAAATAAGTGTCTACAGTTTTTGAATTGAATAATTGGGCATCCTATTTATTGTAAAGATCTGATGAATTATTTTGTATCATACTTTTGTTTTTACCTTTTATTCATCTGATTACCCAATTTGTAAGAAAAAATGTTTAAGTTGTCCATACACGTTAGATATATGTCGACCTTATGCTCGTTTGGCCAATTCACCCCAACTCCCTCCTCCCAAGCCCATGGGGAAACACACATACGGTTTGAATGCATTCTTTGCCAGACACCACTGGTAGTGGCTTATCTTCCTTGAGAACAAAAGGACTGGCATGTTGAAATCCAACATCTGATACCTGCCAAAGTCATGACAAATCCATACACTTTAGATGATTGGTTGATAAAACCAAAATAGACGGGTTTAACCAACATTAATATAATATACATGGCTGCCTTTTGTCATGGTGCATGTCCATATTATGAAGGGGTTCTTAAACATAGTCTGTCATTCATAAAGTGGAAGAATAGGTGAAACGCTAGTGTCCTCAAGAACTTACAAGTACTTGTAGATGACTGCAGACTTATGGCAATCTCTGGATGATTTCCCTAAAAAAAAAGGTGAACGGACCCTGTTGCATTATTATTCCAATAATTGTTGATAGGTAGAGAAATATTTATTACCATGGGTAGAGATGACATCTCTTTTTTCCTAATATTTATTTTAATACATATTTCCAGATATGTATCATGCATGTAGAGATTACAATCTAACCCCAAGTTTTCCAGAAAGCTTTCCATCATTTTGCTGGTGAAGGCCCCTTGGAAAAACAACTAGTGTGGGCCTGCTACTCTGAAATTACAGTGTCTTATATTGTGTGGGTTAAATAAAGGGGTTGGAGCAAAATCTAAAAATAAAAAAATAACCTAATTGATATCTTCTGTTCCCGTTCTACTGGTGTCTTCTGTTCGTCACTGATTCTTGTTTACAGAGTTATGCAATGATATATCATCCACAGTACCCAACCACAGTGGCAGACATTTCCTGACCTCGGTGACGTGTATGGGAAAAAACATCCATGATGGGTCACCAGGTCATTTGTAGTTAAGCTCCATTCTTGACTTCTTCCACAAGTCTGCCATGTCTTATCTGGTGGAAATGGAAGCACCTAGGTAATGGAGAACACTAAGTAAATGTCACGTTTGCCTTTTTATAACCTATCCCTGCATGCTCTACAAATCAGGGCCAAATCTGCATACATTTTTGTATTTTAGGTCCTTGGGCTACTTCAGTTTTCTGGTCAGCTGGATAGAACACATATCGTTTGTCTCTTCAGCACTTTCATTCAGTACAATCTTTGAAATATAATGTAATAACGATGACATTTTTTATTCTTTATTATTTTTTAATGAACTTTCTATTGGCTTCTTTGAAATGACATAATGTTTTCATAGTCGTGATGATGTCGTGATCCAAACAGCCCTGAAAGTCATGCAACTAATTCATCATCAAACACAAGCATGACTGGCACCCTCACAACTTTCTAACCAGCTTCTCATTCCAAATCTATGAGATAATATGTTTTTCTTTCTTACCCAGAATTATGATGGTACTGTTTTTATCTAGATTTGAAAGCCCTTAAACTGCTTGTCTCCAGCCACGACACATTTTATAAAACTACAAAAGTTCCCAAACTTTCAAAGGTTTCTTTTGATGATAACACACAATACTCTTCATTGTCATTTCAAAGTTTTCTATTTTAACGGGATTTCGGCATTATGTATTGGATTTTTATAAGGCTTTTAAGTGGACCTAAAAAGTGAATGTAAAAAGGATTTAATTTTTGTCATACAGTCATTGTACCCAAACCAATTACTTTTGTCCAGCCATTTGCCTTATGGCACAGCTAATGGCTGCTCTTTGAAACGCATAACTTGAAGGTCCACTGCAAAAGCCTCCAACCTACCCTATGTCCATTACAATACTGGGGTGTTCTTATTTGGCTACCTTTTAGCCTACCTGATGCACCAGAACCAGGCGTGACTACTTCACCCCTGTAAAGCTAGCTACACCCATGATCTCAAGTGCAAGTTTAAAATATTTTTTTGTGTATAAAAATACTTAAGACATATTCATAATGTATTAAGAAAATATATTAAGCCATTTTCTTCTTTCCTTAGATATGATTATGTGGAAGTCTACAGTGGGGAAAATGCAGACGGTCATCTTTTGGGTAAATATTGTGGAAAAATCGCACCCTCAGCTGTGGTGTCCACTGGACCATCCCTGTTTATCAGATTTGTGTCGGACTATGAAACACATGGAGCTGGATTCTCAATTCGCTATGAAATCTTTAAAGCAGGTCAGTTCCTCACCTATGGATTTACGACTGGTGCCATGTAGTCTTCATTATATTTTGGTTACACTGAAGTATTGTTCTGAAATATACTTATTAGACTTCCTGACTGGCTTGTGGAACAATGTAATTAATATTTTAAGTTTCAGAGATTCGCAAAATATTTTAAGGTTTTAAAGATGACTAGTCAGCCCTTCTAATAAGACTACAGGTGGCCATAGACATGAGGTAACTGTTGTCCGAATGCTCATTCTGCAAACAGCTATCTCCACAGATCTCCCCAAAACATATGAATGCCTCACTCGGCTGAGCATACTGTTGTGAATGTGAGAAAGCTGCTGTCAGACAACTCAGGTGGGCAGCTAATTTCCCCAAGAACAAAAGGACCAGACATGTAGAAATTTAGCATGCCTAAACCTTCTTTCCTCCAATATCTCCCACTGAGGGAGAATCAGAAGGCCACCGTACACATTACGTCTAATGTGTATGGCCAGCTTATGTCAATAAAGATCATCTGTCACATATATCAGACAGGTAAACTTTCAAAAAGAATTATATAGCCATTCTGCCACAGATTTTCAAAGTAAGTACACCAGCCTCATCAGGGCTATTTAATAATGTTTGAATTGTGAAATGTGCCAACAGATCCTTTGTAATGCCTTTGTCAACTCAATGCTGATTTAGCTGTACTTAGGACTATGAGTTATGCTTAACCCTTATATGTTGCCTGTACTTTTGGTGCCATAGATGCAGATTATTCAGTTGGGCAATATTTCTATACATGTCAAGCCAATTTACTACTGAGTGCTTGACGTGACTACTTAAAGCATCACTAACTTTTCAAAAAACTTTAGAGACATAGGAGTCATAGAGACTTTTGTTCAGTGGGGGGTCTGAGTGCTGAGACCCCCAAGATCTCTACAATTAAAGGAGAGAAGCACATGCATATCGATCTCTTTCTCCTCTCTGCTGAGGATGGAACCTAGACGGACCCATTAACCTCTATGGAGCCTGTCTCATGCAGCGAGGAGAGAGCGCGTTCTTCTCTCTCCTTGTTCTAGAGATGAAAACGTTTGCTATGTATCTATGACATATAAAAATAATAAGTAGAAAATAATAGAAGAAAATAATAGGTAGATAAATAGATAGATAGACAGACAAGCTCTGGAAGAATTTGAAGACATCTGTGGTACCATGGGCACTGGCGGAGGGGTGCAGATTAACTGAATGTGGTGAGACCCAGGGATGTGCACCTAGTGCTAGAGGTTGCTATTCCACTGAATAGATGAAAGATTTTATTGCCACATATGTCATTAGAAGGCTGGTTAAAATATTGCACCATCCTAATATACAATAAACCTACTTGGTAAATATGGAAGCCTGACCTTATCTCGTGGTCACTCCAGGGGTGAGATTGAAAGAATAATACTGAAAACTTTTTAGTAACTTATTTTCCTGAGGTTCTGCCCTTGCATTATCTTAGGATCTTCAATTTCCTTTCTCTCTAACATACTCGCCCCCCTTAGAAAGCCCAGTGTGAGTCCCACCATGCCCCTCCAGCAGCTAGTCAAGTGTGCTGTTTACACAGCTGTTCAGTCCGACTTCACGTTGATATTGAAAATCCCGCAGTCTATTTCTCCTCCAGCTGAAGGTTCCTATAGAGAGAACAGCATGGATTCTTATACATTGGTTTAATATTACACCATTTGTTAATATAATACACATCTCTATTTGCCTCTGGAATTAAGCAAGTTATCTATTACGTCTATGTTTAATATCAAAGATGTGTGCCTCTGTGGTGATAATGAGGTGCGTGGTGACTGGCAATAAAACGCTCACATGACCTCCTAAATCAAAAAGAACTGCAGAAACCAAGTCTTCTTCTAATGTTTTAGGGCAAGCAGTTACTGTGATAATTTGCTACGATTCCAACTACAGGGTGAGTCAAAAGTCAGGAACCAACAAATAATATGTTCAATGATACATCTTAGAATTTACTATTATTAATTATACCAGCAAATGCACCTAGGACAATCTTGTATTTTTATACTTCCCTTGCACTTTATTTGGGAGGTACTTGTTCTCCTTGCATAGAGCCAGCTGGTGTAGTAAGTTATACAGAGTACATGCAATGCTTGCTGGGAAAAAAAATGGAAATAAGCTCTTCTTCAGAGGTAACCAGGCTGTCTCTCTAGTGCTGTTATGGTAGTGGGTGTGGAACCACTGTGTCAACCAAATATTTTGACTTTTGGCTAAACCTAAGGGTGTTATCCTGGCATTTATCTTTAAACCCCTTTATGGAGATCTGGACTTTGCTGCAGGGGAGCCACCAGACACTACATGTGGGAATAGCCTTGATATGGTTGACAGCTGACCCAAGGGGGTCAGAGACATCAAAGGATGACAGAGTTCATGAAAATATATAAAAACAGGTCTGAACTCAGGGCTGGCAGCAGAGAATCACAATAGTAAGCAGGCAGAAATTAGGCAGAGGTAGGTACATGGGAAGACAACAGAGAATAACACCATAGCAAGGGACTAGCAAGCTAGGAACCTAATTGCTCAGGGAAGGAGTGAAAGAAAGAGCACATCATACATAGCAGAAGATAATTACCAAATTGGAAACATCCTGGCCGAAGCACACAGAGCCAAGGAGGGTATTAACCCTTGCAGCACTGCAGAGGGAGGTGAGGTTCAATGAAGAGGCACAGGGTGAGTGGAGCTGCACCTGTGCCCACCCAAAATAGCAGGGCATGAGCTGCAGATGTAATAAGCGGCACTTATGTGTGCAGAATGCATTATGAGGTTATTGCTCTCCATATAACTTATATAAAGTGTGGGGATTCGCTCTGGTAGTTAGGATTAGCGGGTGCAGCACAGAGGCAAAGTACAAGTTCTTGGTTCAAAACATCAGTGTTTATTCACACGTGAAAGCAAAACAAAAACGCAAGTTGCTTGGTGATCGTTCACACACATGAAAAGTTCATATACAAAACAGTCACCTTTTCTCCTGGGTGTTACTTCACACCCTGTTGGAAGTTCTGATTTGTCTAGTCCACAGGCAGGTGTTAGGCAGCCTGTTCACCCTCACAGGGGCCTGAGTCCTCCGGCCCAGCTCAAGTCGCTGATCCCAACATAGCCTTCAGATCACAGCACACAGACCCCCTGAGCTCCACTGTCAGACGGAGGTAATCCTCCCCACTTGACAGTGCTGGCTGGTTTTTATTCCTGGCAAAACCTCGCCTGGAACATGGGGACTAGTCACCCACCCAGCACTTTGACTACTCCCAGTAAGAGCCGTTCCGGATCAGTTATTACAGCCATACTAAGTATCAAGGTGTCAAACAGCAAATGCTGCTGACTCATAAAAACCGTCTCTTACTCCACCGAGGCCAGGAACCTCAGTGACACGTACCTATCATCCACAATGATTCCTTGTACCTTCTTACAAAAGCTACAGACGTAATGATGATATTAAAAAGGAGAAAACTACTTTCCATATGAACAAATAGATCATTCGTCCAGGACGTTTTTTTCATTTGGAGCTTCTGCAAAATGACTTAAAAAGTGCAATATTCCTTGATTTAGAAGGTAACGTTGGGACTCATTCTGACACAGTATTGGATAATCAAAAACCTGCTGTGTCTTGATGTGCATTTAAACAAGTAATTTGACTTGATGCGTGGAAGAAAGTGACATATCACCGTGTACCGAGAAATAACGGAGGAATAGAAAGCTTCATTAAATCAAGGTAGCTACTCATAGCCACAGCATGTGTTATAATGATATTTGTCTCAGGACCATCTAAATCAATTGAATCTTCCCCAGGTTCTCACAATCTCAGTTTTATTTCTCGCTTTTATATCTATGTTGTGCTGATTGCATTCGTTATGGCATCAAACCCTGCTGACTGGCAATAAAGTATTTTAATCCAGTTGCTATGACCTGATAATATGTTCCTTCATTCCTTCGCATAACCCAGTCTACATTTATTAACACAACCATCTGGAAGGAGATCTAGTGGCAGAAGACTATGTCAATCACTGAGCACCTTCCTCAGGGTTCATGAGATGGTCAGGCTTTGAGAAATATGTAGTTCTATATAGAACATCGTCATTAGGGGTATACAGCGCAGATCAGATCCAATATCGAATAGGATTTCAGGAAATAATGCAGGAAAATGAAAGGGTTTTGTATTGTTTGAGATATGAACTAAGAAAGGCGGAAAATGTGGGATTTGTACATTGCTCTCGTCTATACTGCACCTCCTTATAGACAGACGGGGTGATGTGCAAAACCATCACCATCACTTCTTTCTTAAATGGATACTGAAATCGCATTGACTGTTCCCCTTAAAGTAATGTACTGCCCCTTAATTATCAATATAGGGGTATTTAATTAACACCCAGAACAACAGCTAATTAAAGGTTTGCCTAAAATGTAATGTTGTGGTATGTAAGGGGCCATAAGAAAACCGAAGTCTCATCCTTTCACTTATAATTGCTAGGGTTGTGTTTCAGAGCCCCCACTCAATATTGTTACCATTAAGACTTCAAGGAGGGCCATACTAACCCTCCTTATTTGGAAAGCTATGGTTTAGTGCTGCAACCATAGCAAGTTAACAAAGCAGCTCATATAGTCTTCATATACGACATATATACCACTGATGAGATGCCTTAGTTCATATCATCCCTGTCAATGTTATATATATATATATATGGAATCCACTGTGGAGATCGCTGCCCAATATGTCTTCACCTGCCACCAACTGAGAGGAAGATGAGATACCATGGACTGTTATGCCCCAATGCTGCCCCTACAACCCCACCACTTTACTGCCCACTATATGTTGAGACACTATGGACTATTATTCCTCTATACTGCTTCTTTAACCCAACATCCACATCCCAACATCTCTTTAATTCCCACATCAAATCCACCCTCCACAATACCAATTAATACCTATTATTTTTGCTTTGGCAGTGCTAAATGTTTTACTTGGACGTGCCAATATAGCTTTTTTGAATTTGACGTTGATATCCTGAAAATGAACTACATGATTAATAGGTAATGCAGAACAGATAGATCTTAATGTGTACAATACATCTTTCAAAGAACACCCTCCGGCAACTTTTACTGAATTAATTTATTCTTTTACCACAAATATACTACTGCTGAGATTCCCATAGCTCACGATGGCCCTGATAGTGATAGATATTTAGAAAAATTGACATGATTAATAGAAATTACTTAACAGATCCATCTTGATGGGGTACAACACATCTTTAAAAGAACACTGTCCTGCAACTGTTACTGAATTTATTATTAAATTCCTTCCATAATGCACAGCTGTATAGTTAAAGAGGTTTTCTGGGTCCACAGGATTGGTCATAAATAACTGATCGGTGGGGGTCTGACTCCCAACACCCCTGTCCATCCACTGTTTGAAGAGGCAGGGGTGCTCCACAGCCTCTTCCAAGGCTAATAATGTCATGTTCAGTGGTCACATGGCCCAAGTGCAGCTCAGTCCCATTCAATTAAATGGGTTTGAGATGCAATACCAAGCACAGCCACTATGCAATGGATGGCGCTGTGCTTGGTAAGCTGCGAGGAGTCCGTGATGCTTATATGACAAGTATACCACTGATACATCTTATCGGTACAAAATATCTTTCAAAGAACACCCTCTTGCGACCTTTACTGAATGAATGTGATTTTCTAATTCCTTCCATGGCATCCAGTTATATATCATATAACTAATCTGGTTGAGAAGAGAACAAAATAGAAGGATGGTTAACCAATATACTTAGTAAGAGCTGCTGGATACCGTGTACATATCAATAAATTAAAGGGGTTATCTAACCCTGCACGGCCTCCGCTGCATCCTCCAAAATAACCAGCGTTTGGGGGGTGGGGTGAAGGCAGCCAATAGCAGGCCGCGACGGGAACGAGCCTCCCTAGCATCGCGGGTGACACTAGGGAGGCCCGTTCCCATCGCAGTCTGCTATTGGCTGCCCTCCACGTCGGTGGGTGTTTTGATCCGCGCGACGGGGATAAGCAGCGGCGGCCATGCAGGCATCAGAAGCGAGGCGCGGGTGCCGAGGAGTTGGGTAAGTATAACCCGTGTAAGTAGCACAAGCATTTTGGGGGGCATTATAGGGGTTGGATAACCCCTTTAAGTCATCCTGAATAAACTTTTGAAATCTTTTGACAACAAATGTCTGTCTTACAACTGAGCAACTAATTATTTCCAGTATCTTGTGGGGATAAACAGGATGTTTGGATAATTTAGATATTATTTGCCCCACCTGTTTCAGACTTATTTGACTATGGCTAATACTCCCAGTTTGCTAACGCTTAGCATCTGAACAGTGGTGTCAGGAGACCATGGGCCACACCGCCTATGACCACACAGTTTATCAAGCCCACGACCTATACGAAATACTTTACTGCCCCACCTGTGTCAACATCTCTCAGAAACACTCACTCAGCCGGGCTACGACCAAGAATTACTTTTCACATTAACTTTTTAAAAGGCAGAGGTCACATCTGGTAATGTTAGGATCTACATTGCAAGAACATAGATGGGGGGGAAAAAAAGCACCCTCTGCAGATTTTATATCGCGCCCACTTGTGCTGAGATTTCTCTGTAATTCAAAAATAAATGGCTGTCAACCTGTAGCTTTAAAGATTTGAGATTCAAGGGCCTATAATTATATCTCGGGGGATATGTCAAAATTTTTACAACTTGGATTTTTATTGTTCCCACATGACTTAATATTTGTCACAATCCTTCTGCTTAAATTGCTACGTACAAATGGAAATTCCGATTTGACTAGCGCGGTTGTTGAGATGTGTTACTGCAGAACCCTTGTGAGACCTGTGGGACTATGAAATAAAATCTCAGGTTTTCTTCATATTGAAAGTGCTTTATCTTTCAATGATACATACTGTATGCTCTTTCTACAGGTCCAGAGTGTTCCCAGAACTTTACATCAGCCAATGGAGTCATCAAATCTCCAAAATACCCCGAGAAATACCCCAATAATGCCCAATGCACCTATATTATTTTTGCGCCAAAGATGTCGGAGATCATTATGGAATTTGAAAGCTTTGAGTTGGAGCCAGACACTAATGCTCAAGTAGGGCGGCCATGTCGATATGATTACTTGGAGATATGGGATGGATTTCCAGAAGGTAAGTGATGAAAACTAAAGTCTGCCTCATTTAATAAAAGTGTACGTTTTAGTTGATATGATTGAAAAGGTTCTCTGCCTAAATGTGATTTTTAGAAAAATCAGATTAATAACACGGGCAAGGGTAGGAAAAGGCCTGGCTGTTGTCAGGTAGATTTCTGCTTCTCTGGTGTCATCCTAAGGGCCCTTGGACACGACCATACGGGCTATATATCCTGGAGCGGCATCGATCGTGCGCATGGGAGTACACAGCATCATAGATTACAATGATGCTGTGCACGTCGGGCCGCCAGCGGGGCTATTGTCTAGCACTCTCATGATCTTATGAGTGCGGGACAATAGCCCTGCAGGCGGCCTGACGTGCACAGCATCATTGTAATCTATGATGCTGTGTACTCCCATGCGCACGATTGATGCTGCTCCAGGATATATGGCCCGTTCACGGAGGGAATACGGTTGTGTGTAAGGGCCCTAAGGGTACATTCACACGACTGCAGAACGTACAGAGCCAGCGCTATACAGAAAATGCCTATTCTTGTCCACGATTGCAGACAAGGATAGTACATGCTCTATATTTTTGGCGGGGCCGCAGAACGGAACTACGGATGCCGACAGTACACCATATCTTTTGCAGCCCCATTGAAATGAATAGGTCTGCACGCGTTCAGTAAAATTGTGGAGCGGATGAGGATTCATTCATACAGTCATTTGAATGAGCCCTAACGCTGGTCTAGCTTTGTGTTGAAACATTAAGGGGGCTACAATGAGATTGAAGCTTATGCTGTTTCACTTTATGTGGTTTTGGAGATATTCTCGGGTGGATTGGGGCCTAAAGGGTTTCTCTGGGAATAATGATTTTTTGCAAGTAACCCAGCCTTCCTCCATAAACAGAAGATTTATATTTACCTGTTCCCCAACGCTTTGGTCCTCTGTGAGGCCTTGGGTATGTCCATGTTTTGGTCCCCGCATAGTGTTTACATCCACCGCAGCCTGGGCATGGTCACATACACGTAACCGCTGAAGCCAGTCATTGGCTGCAGCAGAGCCTGTGATCATGACCATGCTGAGAAGGAGGTAAAAACTGCGTAGGAGCAGGTAATTATGAATCTTTACATAGGCAAGCTGAGGGCACTTGCAAAAAAAATAATAAAAAATCATTATTCCCGGAGAATCCCTTTAAAGTGTCCAGTGATTTTGGATAAAATGTTTGAGACTGATGGAACTCCTATTATACTCAGATAGGCAGTCTATGGAAAGTAGGGATGGCATCTTCTTGACAACCATTTGTGGTTGTGACCTTTGTAAAGGAAGACCAAAGATGTAGAGCGGAATAATTCTGAAAGGCCCAACTAGAACATGAAAAGATGTTACACTACAACTTTTTTTTTAGATTTTTATTTTTTTAATTCTAAAGGGAATTTTCCTGTATATGTGTTATTCTAGCTGTAGATTCTGCAAGCGGTAATGCGCAACCGACTGGCCTACATTCAGTTTGCAAGGATTTTGCTCCCAGCGCTGAACACAAAAGACGTCATTCACAAGCAGAGTTTTCACACTTTGACCACACCAGAGGACAATGGTGAATTTTCACTCCCACTCACTGCAGTTAACATCTCAGAAAGCTTTTTGTGTGAAAGTACAGAAAGTTGTATAAATGTTCCATAGATACGAATCTGACGTGTGGATCGACTTACAAAGTCCATTCACGGTCTCGGATGTGATAGCTGCAAATGTTAAAACCGGCGACAGGTTCGTATTTCCGAGCTTTACACGTCTTGTGACTAGATGGAGGCGTTTTATATAATGGAGCCAAATTTGCAGCATATAAGTCATTGAAGGTTGGAATATGGACCTTACCTCGCCTCACCTCGCCTCATTGGTGGTGCACCCCTGTTCTTTGAGAGCAGCTACATGGGCCATAGCCACAGGGGCGCATCACCAATGAGGCCAGGTGAGGCGATCGCCTCAGGCAGCACCAGGAAGGGGCAAGAGGGGGGCAGCCGAAGGGCCATGGGCTGAAGGGAAGGGGTTAGGTTAAGAAATTAGCATTGGGGAGGGAGGGGCGCCGTTTCAGTTTTTCGCCTCAGGCAGCAGAAAGGCTAGGTGCACCCCTGCATAGACACAATAGACAGGAGCTGTTTGAAATCTATGGGAGAGTTTTGTAGGCATGCTCTGTGACCTGTGTAGAGGTCAGGAGGGAGATGATAAGTTGTGATGTCACCATCTGTACAGAGATGATATCTGTCATTGTAATCCTGCCTGTGATGATAATGCAATAGCTTCTAACAAATTACCTGGACAGAACATAAAGTCTCAACATAATATTAGACCTAGTGGCCAGTGTGAAAATGTATGATTTTAGATATTTTTTAATATAGATAGTGACATGGAAAGTGAAAACAAAAATCACCAAAAACTCCCAAAAAAATATATACATAACATTTAAACAATAGGTCATTCCCTTTAACAAAAAAAAACCCTGCATTGTTCTTCATTGTGTTTAGAATAGGTGTGTGACAACTAGTGTGTGGCCACATTACAGCTCCATAGTAGTTGTCACCCATGTGAAATGTCTGAATAACTGCTACGTCCTGGAAAATTACAGTATACAGTAAGAGTGATTCTCACTTTGTTAGCCTACTAACACCCAAATGTGTATTGCGCTTGTGCTAAGAGTCTGCATGGAATATAGTCCGTGAGCCACAATTGTTATACCATGTAGATCCAGATTTAATATCGTGTTTCTTGTCCAGAATTTTTCCCATTTCCTTGCAAAATATGATTTCCAAAACACGCCAGAAATTCATCTATTGCCGCTGTCTATGGCAGCTAATGACATTTCTCACCTCCGCAGAGCAATATATTACAGTCAAGAACATTTCCTTCCCTGAACAAAGACAGAGTTCTTACATGTTAATTAGTTCTCAGAATAATAGAAATCCAATGTGTTATACAGCTGAAGCTTGCATGGCAACAGGGGTGTGAGAAACTGTATCAACCTCAAACCATATTAATGAAACCCACAGAACAACACTAAAATTCAGGGGTGCAGCTATAGGGGAAGCATCTGCTTTGGGGCCCCAACTCAGAAAGAGCCCACCCAGGAGGAGGACTAAAAGATTTTATTGTCAGGGCCCCCTCTACAGTATTATACAATGACATTATATACAGAGACACTGTAGGAAACAGACGGAGTGGCTGCTGGGCCTCGTCTGGTTGAGCTATCTTGACTAGCCGCAGGAGTGCGGGATGCACAGGAGGAGAGGGTTGCGAAGAAGTTGCTGAAGGGGCCCTCTCAAAAATTTGCCGTGGGGCCCAGTCATTTCTAGTTACGCATCAATTAGACGAAAGGGTTGAACGGCACACCTCTGGAGTAACGGTGGTGCTCAGTGGTACATCAAATCTTCGTAAATGCAAAACCGTGACTTAATATTATTTCTTCTGGATGGATTATAAAAAAAATTATAACAAAATAAATTAGAAAGTTCAAGCAACAGTATTTTTCATTTCTAGTTACGCCACTGCCAAATTTAGTTCTTTTCTGTACCCAGATTTACCCAAGCCCATCATCTTCTTCCCCATATGTACCCTGCAATGTTTTGTATTACAGAAAATTGTGTAAAATTCCAATTTTCTACCAGAACTTGATACATTTCAGTGACTGGGCAGAAATAACGAATAGAATCCAAGTCATATTCATATACCTAAGGGCTCAGGTCTACTGGTGCCTCATAGATTACCAGACACAGAAAACAGAGGGCCCCCATGCAAGAAGATTAGGGCTCCTTGTACCCCCAAAAAACATACCCAATAATAAGTCTCTCTAGAATAGTGGGTTTAGCATTTATTGGCTGAGTCCCTGACATGCGGTCTAATTGAGGGTTGGAAACTGCTGGATGCTTCGAAGGAGACAATCGGCCCTGCAGCATAACTAGAAAATGAAAAGCCTCATAGCAAATTTTTGAATGCGTCCCCCAGAAACTTTCCCACAATTCCCCTTCCCACAGCTAGCCCATACTCACCATACAACCCACCCCTTAGTGCCCCAACATAGCAGAATGCCTATTTAGTGCCCCCATATAGTAGTTATGTCTATTTAATGCCCCCTGAACAGTAGCATACCCCCATGTTTCCTGTGTAATATAATTTTTTGTAAAATCTAGAGCCAGAACATTTCCAACTTCCACAATTACTTTTCGTAAATTTGCCTCTACTAGAGAGATACGTGTCTAGAAGTGAAGTAGACAATACAGGTTAGTGAGGGATGATCATATGGGGATGCAGAGGTAACAGCTGTACATGGGTCTTGGTGTCTGAGAGAGGCCCAAAGCTTCCCTCTTCCACCGAAAAATACCAATCTAATAAACAGCACATGGTAGGTAACAGATTCGGCAGAGGAATCTAGGAGCTTTAAAACCTATGGACCCCTTTGATGACAATTATTTTTATTTTTTTATTATTGCAGTCTACTCATTTGGGGCTAAAAATGTAAGAAAAATGTTCAACAATTTCTTTTCTACAGCTTTCAGTTTCAGTGCATTTGCTAAATATTGCTTTCTGCTTTACAGTGAGAGAGCTGCTCTATTGATCTGTAGCCCTTATCTCTGAACTCCTGACAGCTCACAAACTCTCATACAAAGGTTAGGTGACACTCCAATTAAGTAATTGTGCGGGTAACAGGAGACGGTTCCCAGGCCGAGTAGCAATGGTAGAAAATGAAACTCCTGTACTCCACTGGATTTCTTCACTTTTATTAAACAAGCGGGTATCCAGTTTAAAATTACTGAACGCTTTCAGCAGTTTGCCTTTTTCAGAGAACTGGATGAGCCGCACTGGGTAGAGGAGAGGAGGAGGGCTGGAGCCCAGAAATAATAAAGGTTGTGGCACAGGGTTAAAACGCCCTAAGTAATGCTTATAGAGTGGGCACTATGGCTGTGGGTCGGCGCAGTGTGCAACTGGGCTAATGCCCTGAGGAAATGGCGCCAGACTGATAAGAGTGTAGAAAGTGCTCATGAGCTGTAGTAAATTACAGATAACGGCTGCAGATCCAGCCCACAGAGCAGTTCTCCGACAGATTTACAGTCAAGTGGAAAGCAACAGTCTGCAGATGCACGGAAACTGAAAACTGTAGAGGAAAAACTGTTTAAAATGTCTAATAAAGAACACATAAAAAAAAAGCAATAATAAAAAAAATGCCCCCAAAGCTGCCTTTAAAAGGGTTTTCCGAGATTTTAATACTAATGACCTATCCACAGGATAGGTCATCAGTATCTGATTGGTGGAGGTCTGACACCCAGCTGTTTGAGAAGGCACTCGCACTCCTGTGAGAGCCATGGCCTTCTCCGTGCTCACCAAGCACAGTGCCGTAATTTTTATAGCAGTTGTGCTTCGTATCACACTCAGCCCCATTCACTTCTATGGGATATGGTCTCAGAAAACCCCTAACCATGGGATAACCCTTTAGTACACATGATAAAAGGTAGCGCCATATATCAGCATTAAGCCTCATGCACACGACCGTTGTTTTGGTCTGCATCCGAGCTGCAGTTTTTGCGGCTTGGATGCGGACCCATTCACTTCAATGGAGCCGCAAAAGATGCGGACAGCACTCCGTTTTGCGGACAAGAATAGGCAGTTATATCAATGGCTGTCCGTGCCGTTCCGCAATTTGAGGAACGCACACGGAACCCATCTGTGTTTTGCGGATCAGCGGAGGTCCTGGGTGTCGGACTCCCACCGATCAGATACTGATGACCTATCCTGAGGATAGGTCATCAGTAATAAAATCTCGATAGAACACTTACTCCTTACACTTACTCCTCTGTTCTTTTAACTCCTATAGAAATGAAAGGGAGATTCTGGGAGTTGTAGTTTCGGAACAGCTGGAGGGCCAAAGGTCGCTGATCCCTGCATTAGAATATCCTGCTAAAATAGGAAGGCCTCACGCACATGACCGTATCCATTTCTCGGCCCACAAACTGCAGTCGTGTGCATGAGGTCTAAGTTGAATGGGGACCTTACAGCTGTCCCCCGCTGGCAGACATTTGGGAATCCAACTTGCCCCTTTCTCTGTCCTACATGGCGATAAACCCCTAATCTAACCATAGAGATCAATCAAGAAGTACCCACCTCATCTAAAGTGGTCACCTAGGGGTACGACAGACAAGTTCTTGGTTCCCTTTCTTGGAAGACGATCTGAGTGGCAGGATAAATCTGTATATGGCTGACATAGTTTGCAGGGTGGACAACCCCCCCTCCTCCCCATCTCCATGCACTGTGTATAGCTATCTCTACGCTCATCTAAAAGTAAAAGGTGACCTTTAATCCAGCCCTCAGCATAGCCAGATCCCCGGATCTTTATGTATGCACCCATATTGCTGAGGCTGCCGCACAGTGTGTGGTTGATCAACAGTTTCCATTCTCTTTTACCTGTGGCTCACTTGTGTAGATAATTAACCACCGTGATATTCACTTGATACTCCAGCATACATTATTCATGGCCTCCAGCGCACATATTTGCATATAACCCTCGGGGTCTCATCCATAAAAATAATGTTGCTGGAATTAGGTCGTAAGACTAATGATGAGGATAAAGACCAACCTGTAGCAATGGAAAAAAAAAAAATCTGCAAACGTCCGCTCGTCCTTTACACTAAGGTCAGGCGGGGAGCAGGGGGGGAGCAGGGGGGCACAGGTGCCGGGCTTCCTCATTTAGCTAAAAACCTCCTTCCCTGAGACTCACAACATAGAATTTTGCACCCGCAGCTGTAGGTCTCGTGCTGGAGCAATCTGCAGCAGGCAGGCTGATTACAGCTTCTCACCTCATGCTGCAGCCGGAACACATCACCAGTTTGTCACTCACACATCCTAAGGTGGAAAACAAGTAGCCAGTGTCATGGCAGCCAAGATCGCAGGGGTTATACAATCACCGATTATTTATTTGGAAGGGGGAAATAGATTTGAAACAAAGAAATTTGAGAAGCATTTAGAGATAAAAGAATAGATAGATAGATAGATAGATAGATAGATAGATAGATAGATAAAGGATAGATAGATAGATAGATAGATAGATAGATAAAGGATAGATAGATAGATAGATAGATAGATAGATAGATAGATAGATAGATAGATAGATAATAGATAGATAGATAGATAGATAGATAGATAATAGATAGATAGATAATAGATAGATAGATATGAGATAGATAGATATGAGATAGATAGATAGATAGATAGATAGATAGATAGATAGATAGATAGATAGTAGATAGATAGATAGATAATAGATAGATAGATAATAGATAGATAGATAGATAGATAGATAGATAGATAGATAGATAGATAGATAGATAATAGATAGATAGATAATAGATAGATAGATAGATAGATAATAGATAGATATGAGATAGATAGATAGATAGATAGATAGATGATAGATAGATAGATAGATAGATAGATAGATAGATAGATAATAAATAGATAGATAGATAATAAATAGATAGATAGATAGATAGATAGATAGATAGATAGATGATAGATATTAGATAGATAATAGATAGATAGATAATAAATAGATAGATAGATAGATAGATAGATAGATAGATAGATAGATAGATACTTGCATGGAAATGTATGAGCTATATCTGCCATGTTCCTATGCAGTTAGTAGGTGCACACATCCATCCATAGTAACAGCCGGGCCACATCAGCAGCAGAATGTGGAAAGTAAATGATGAGAGAATCTGGTCTGAATGGCCCTGTACGTTCAGCTATAAATTCAGGGACCTGAGAAGTGCCTGAAATCCCTTAGTCTCAGGGTCAGATCTTGAGAGTAGGTTTTACTGTCCATAGAAATGTCAGTCATGAGATGTGACATCCCTGAGGCATGAAGCACACACTGGTCAGGACTGACCTACTGGACGGAGAGTTTGCCTGAATGACTAGATGTTTTATGATAACAGAAGAAGAATAATAATAATAATAATAATAATAATAATAATAATAATAATAATAAGGATGCTTTCCTCAGATGTTGTTTGCAGTCCCATCTCTCCTGCCCGCAAGGGGCTTCGGAGTAATACTGGGAGAGAGATGTCATTTGGAGTAGGACTCCAGTGTCGGAGCCATCGCCTTGGCACGACTTCAGTGCTTGAGTCAATAAAATAAACAGCCTTCTGAATGAAGGCGCAGAAAGCACTGTCTTCCAATAGATGTTAATGCCACAGCAAATTAAACACTCTATTAATCTCTTTTATCTCAACTTCCTCTGCATCTTGTCTAACTTTGCTGTCACTGAGACTTGCACTTTTCAAAGTAATGCGTTCATATAAATGATGGACTGGAGCCGGTTACAATTGGACCAATCCAAACAGGAGCAGAGTATAAAAAAACCCCAGCAAACAGCTTAATAAAGCAATACTTCACACGTAAAAGAGCTGCTAATGCAATCTGAGGGCAATCCCTGGGAGATTTATAGGCACTGGGAGAGAGGAGGAACACTACTGTGCAGCCAGTTCTTTGTGTCTTTGCTCTTTCTTTGCTATTTCCATTTTTATAGGGAGAAAAGTTATTATTTATTTTATTCTTAACGCTATAGTTTCTTATAGTTGTTATATAAGTCATTGATATCTTCTCAAAACAGTGCCATGCCTGTCCAAAGGTGGTCAGAGGTACTGCGTCTTTGATCCATTCTCTTCAAAGGAGCTGCAATACCGGGAACAACCCATGGACCGGTGTGGCGCTGTTTGTCGGAGCGGGCAGCCTGTGTAACGGTTTTAATGCTCACAGATATTAAAAAGTAAGCATACAGCAAAAACTTTCCTAAGTAGGAGTAGAAGAGGTAGTATTAAGCCACTCTGCTGGGCCGGTACAGAGGCACAGAGTTTCGGTGGTCCCATCCTATAGAGCTGTAAGCAGTCTGTGTGCCATGATGGTACCTAAAGCAGTCCTCTGAACAGCTATCCCCCCAATCCCCTCCATTCACATGCACAATCAGCCTCTGCTCACTTCTGGCTGTGGCTTATCGCCCCAAAGGATTGGGCATGTTGAAATCCAAATGCCTGATCTTTATCTCCCCTGTCATCTGCCATTAGGGGAGAGTTGGGAGACCCCTGTACACATTAGATGGTCGTCCAATCCCATCAAAATTGCAGGTTCAGGGGGCATTACTCTAACCTGTGTGGCCTGTTGGTGCTACCTTAGGGCTTCGTAGAAGTTGGCGGTTACATGGCGGTCTAGGTCTTATACTGGGTCAGCTGTAGCTAAACGTGGAGAGACATTTCATATAATTTTACCAGGGAGCATGGGCTTTACTTCTCCTTGCCTTTTTGTGGATTTCTGCAAGAGAAATACTGTAGTAAGGCCAAATGTATGGCTGATATTTGACCGTTTCTCTTATTGCCTCTGGACATATGAACATTTGATGGACTAAACAACCACTTGTTCAACATGGCTAGTACGAATAAACAGAAATCAGGCTGTTCTAGTAGCTACTTGCATTCCCCATGTAATAACCATTCTGCAATATCTATTCTTATGACTATCTGTTGTGCCAATCATCTATTATTCCTCCTAGAAGTTATGAATAAATTACTAGCCGTCTGCAATAAAGGTCCAGATGGGTGTTACCAGTTGGAGGTGTATCCCTGCACATTCTGACACTATCCAGTCAGTCCTGCCCCTGACAGACTGTGGAAGGACACACCCTCAACTGGGAACTTCTAGATCAGGGATTCTCAACCTGCGTCCCTCCAGCTCTTGTAAAACTACAACTCCCATCATGCCCCGCTGTAGGCTGATAACATGCTGGGAGTTGTAGTTTTGCAACAGCTGGAGGGCCGCAGGTTGGGCATCCCTGTCTTAGATGGACCTTCATTTCAGTAGGAATAGTAAAGGAATGGCACACCGCAGAGTTATAAGAATAGCTGCTCCAGAATTGTTATTTAGAGATGAGCGAATCGAATCCACCGATTTCAGGATAAATTCGATTTGCCTCGGTCAGGGTCCCCTTATCCACATTGGAACATCAGCCAATCCTGATAAAATCGGAGAGATGGGCCTGCCATTGTATAGTCCGTACGGCCAGCTCTATAGGTTCATAGGTGATTATTTGTCAACACTCGATATGGACTGAAATGGTAACTTCTCCAATTATGTCACAAAGTAATCAGATCCAATTTATAGGTAATAGAAGCGGAGATACTTTAACCTTTTATTTCGAGCAGTCGATGGAAGGAGTGTACTTAACGATGAAAATTTATTAATTATGTGACTAAGGGTTTACCCGGCCATTGTTCCTGAATATATCCAGTAATATAAAGCTGCAGACTGAGAAATGAAAACCTATTTAAAGGGACGATGATGTTATTTTATTGTTTACTTTATTATATGTTACTCAGGTATCATCGCTCTGTTGGTGTTTTGTAAATATAGGTGGAGACAATGATGTTTCCTGTTTGGCATTTTGTCCACCTCATTAACGTGCTACAATAAGTAATGTAAAGCATCATGCACACGGCGTAGCTGTGCACGCAGGGGTTATATGGAGGCACACATGGTCCCCGTTTCCTATACCAACATATGGTGAAATTACAGAGAATACCTCTGTGTTGTGGGGTCTAAAATAAAAAAAATCCACATTTGTTTTTAATGCCTGATTTCCTTGGAATCCTTTGTTATCCATGCCAATATTTCAAGAATAGAAGCTGGACTAGGATACAAAGAAAAACGTAATTATAAAATATGAGCCCAAAGGGATTCCGTCTACTGCTATATGGCATCCATGCACATGGCAATGTCGCTGGCATGCCCTTAGGCTCAATTCTACAGGAAAGTTTAAAGAGCATCTGTCAGCAGATTTGTCCCTATGACACCGGCTGACCTGTTACATGTGCGCTTGGCAGCTGAAGACATCTGTGCCGGTCCCATATTCAGTGCTGAGTATTGCTGAGAAAAATTATGTTTTATTATAATGCCAATGGGTCTCTTGGAGCAACAGGGGCGTTGCCGTTACACCTAGAGGCTCTGCTCTCTCTGCACTTTGACAGGGCCAGAAAGTGTAAACGTCATCACACCTGGCCCTGCCAATCAAAGTGCAGAGAGAGCAGCAGTTGCAGAGAGAGCAGAGCCTTTAGGTGTAATGACAACGCCCCCATTGCTCCTACAGGCTTATTTGCATATATTAAAACATAATTTTTCTCAGCAGTGTGGACACATATGAACATGGGGCCAACACAGATGGCTTCAGCTGCCAAGTGCCCATGTAACAGGTCAGCCAGTGTCATAGGGACAAATCTGCTGACAGATGCCCTATTAAAAGAGAAATGTATGACTATTCCTTTTGTGTCTCTACACAGTCAGTTCTACTTGGACACTGTCCAGATTGTGTGGACACACTCCCAACTGGTAATCACAGTCGTCAATCTAGTCAAACATTTCTAAGATGAATACTATAGGAAATGCACAATGCTGAGAACTACGCTCCAATACAATGATTTAATAAACAGACTTGTCAGGAGAGTGGACAGATCCTCTTTAAATCTTATTCCAATTTCTCAATGGTAGAAGAAGTTCAAAGTGCTGAGTGCAAGAATACCGACCAATTTATGCAATTTTTAGGCAACTTCCCTATAGAGAAATGGGCAAAAATAGACAATAATCTATATTTTTGGGTGACCAAAAGTTGACCTGGAACCATGACCTTCTTGAAGAAGACATAGGTCTAGCAGACCAAACAGCAGCAGCATCCATGTTGTGGCCACCTCTAGGTGCTCAGAGAACAAGGCTTCTAGAATGACAGCCTCTCTAATAGGATTATTATTATTATTATTATTATTATTATTATTATTAATAATTATTAAAGCACCATAGCTTCCATAGCGCTGTATATATGATAAGGGGTATACACACATAATACAGACAATTGCACTAATCATAAACAAGACGAGTTACAAACTGATAGAGAAGGAGAGAGGGCCCTGCCCGTGAGGGCTTACAATCTACATGGAATGGGAGAAGGACACAGTAGGTGAGGGTAAAGCTGGTCATGGCGGTATAGAGGCAGCAGGGTCACTGGTTGTAGGCTTGTCTGAAGAGGTGGCTTTTTAGGTTTCTTTTGAAGGATTCCACTGTCGGTGAGAGTCTGATATGTTGGGGTAGCGAGTTCCAGAGTGTGGGCGATGCACAAGAGGAATCTTGGACGAGGTTGTGGGAAGAGGTGAAAAGAGGAGAGGACAGAAGGAGGTCTTGTGAAGATCGGAGAGTGCGTGTGGGGATGTATCGGGAAAGTAGCTCCGAGATGTAGTGAGGGGACAGGTTATGGACAGCCTTGTATTTATTTGTTAGTATTTTAAAGTGAGTGCACTGGGCAATGGGGAGCCAGTGAAGGGATTGGCAGAGGGGAGAGGCAGAGGAGTAATAGGGTGAGAGGTGGATTAGTCGGGCAGCAGAGTTGAGGATAGATTGGTAGATTGGAGGGGTGCGAGAGTGCTAGATGGAAGGCCACAGTGGAGAATGTTGCAGTAGTCTAGGCGGGAGATGATGAGGGCATGTACAAGCATTTTCGCAGATTCAAAGTTAAGAAAAGCGCAGATGCGGGAGATGTTTTTGAGTTGGAGGCGGCAAGTGGTGGAAAGGGTTTGGATGTGCGGTCGGAAGGAGAGGGCAGAATCCAAGGTCACTCCAAGGCAGCGGACTTGGTTGACCGGGGAGAGTGTGCAGCCATTGATCGTGATAGGTAGGTCTGTTGGGGGGGGTTGAGCAAGATGGGGGAAAGATGATGAATTCTGTTTTATCCATGTTGAGTTTTAGAAAGCGAAAGGCGAAGAAGGATGATATAGAAGATAGACAGGATTGCTCCTGTCTATAAATACCAACCACATAAACCTGTCCTGTGTATTGCTTAATCTGCAGACAGACCATCACACGTACAGATTCTTCACTGTACATCCCTATCGACCAGGAACAAAGTCTTCCACTGTTTGTTTTCTGGGCTGACATTATAGGGGCTTTCTCAACTGGAGCCTTTTTATAGAGAGAAATGGGAAAGGTCATAGAAATATATGTGTATAATTAGCTACAGAGAGATAAGCCAAGTTTAATTACTTCCTCTCATCTCTGACTAGACATTTGGGCTGAAGTTGTTAATTATAAGCATTAATAATATATACACTGGGAATGTAAGTGGATGATTTGCCACGGTTCATAGATTTAATATGTCTAGAAAAACATAGAAACACTTTAGAAGCTTTATAGAAATTCTGTGTAAGAATTGGACTGACAACAATAGGCAGAAAATTTGATATAAACGTGTGATAAATGATGATAGATAGATAGATAGATAGATAGATAGATAGATAGATAGATAGATAGATAGATAGATAGATAGATACAGATGTAGCAGGGGTAACACACACTCTTAACTCAAATTTCTTAATTCATTGAAAAGCAATTGCTTAATGCATTTAGTTTAGATAACATGTCTCATAAAGCATGTGTGTTGACCCTGCCACATCCGTAGATAGATAGATAATTAGATATGAGATAGATAATAGATAGATAGATAGATAGATAGATAGATAGATAGATAATAGACAGATTGATAGATAGATAGATTTATATCTGCTTTATTAATTATTTGTGCCTTATGTATCTCACCACATATCAATATTGCATTAGCTGGACAGGGATTGCCCATTCAGAGAAATTCAATACTTCTTTGTATGCTGTTGTCTTGGCGGCTCCTGACCGTACAGCAATCATAGACACAGCTCAGTACTGAGATGTCCAGGGGGCAAAACAAAATCATAACTGAATGTAGACATCCCAAATAATTTCTTGAAAATTATAAACCAGTGAGTCACAAACAGGCTCTTCAATCTCAGCTCCTGACCCAACAAGGTTCTTCTGTTCGGCTTTCAATGGTTGACTTGTGTGTATCTCAGTGAAGGCACCTGAGTTCAGCGGCTGACATCTATTGTTTGACTTTCAGCCCAATCTTTATGACTGTGTCTTTAGGTTTTACTTCTGGAACAGAAAAAAGTTTATTAGGTCAGCACACATAAATGAGAGATGACCATGGGGACTGTGCTGCCTCCATACACACTGTGTGTACACACCATGGGGTGAAGAGATTTCTCTGAATAGAGCTTCATACAGATCGGCTTCTGAGATTTTTATGTAATGTCAACTTTTTAGTTTTTTTGCTTCTTTTATTTTATGGTAGATTATTTCATGTTCGACTGTAAGCCATTATTCATATTAGAAATGGCTTCATTGTTCATTTAGCACCAACATATTCTGCAGTACTGTACGCAGAATGCCAAACTAATTTATCAAATATTATTTTAGGGCTGGTCAAAGATGTAACTTTTGACATCATATTAGAAATAGTCAGAGTTTTAGCAAGTCCCCCTAAATAGTGTACAGACGTCCTCTACTGTGTCAGAGGGACCAGTCTTAGGGCTCCCTTAGGCAGCAGGGACTGGGTGCATCCTACAGCCCCTAAGTTATTATCTTGATTGTCCCAGCCTATGGCTAGTCCATGACTTTCCCAGAGGAAAGATGCCTGACTTTAGGTTCCTGGTTGTCTGCCCTTGAACTGTACCTCTGCCTGTTTACCGACTCTTTATTATCCACCACCTGCCCTGACCATAGCCTTTCTATTGACCCATTGCTGCCTGCTCCAACCTCAGATTACTTTCACGAATTCTCATGAACCTTGCCTGCCCTGATCTCTGCCTGTTTCCTGACTACGTGTATTGCCTGATTCCTCAGTGCTTCACACTAGTGTCCCTGACCCCCGTGGCTCAGCCCATAACAACTGGGACTATTCCAAGAGGTAGAAGCCTGGTGGGTCCCCTGCAATGAAGACCAGATCCCTGTATAAGGGTCAAAGGGTGAAAACCAGGGGACTGCCAGGAATCACGCCCTTTGGTTTAGCCCGAAGTCAAACTGGTTACTTGGTACAGCATGTCCACCCCACTGCCCGTTACACAAATGATGAAATTCACGTAAAAAATCCGCAGAAAGAATTGACCTGCTGCAGAATTAAAATTTCCATGTAAATTTTTTTCTGCAACGTGTGGATGAGATTTTTTATGTCTCATATTGTAATATGCTGTGAATTTTCTGCCTCCAAATCCAGATGGAAAGTCCACAGTATATCTTCTACGTGTGAATATGCCCACCATGCATGATGTTAATGTTTCCCTATGGTAAAAAAAAAAAAGTTGCAATAAAAAAATTACAATTTGTGACATTTTATTTTCTCCTGGGAAACATTTACATCTTTGTGAGTGCCATGGGTGACTCTGTGTCACTTATACAATTGTTGTCCCTATTTCTTACACTTGCCTATAGAAGGACAATACATTTTTCTTTTTTTATTTCTTTTTTTTTATCATTTATGTTCTGACCAAACTTTTTTCTTTTCCCTTCCAGTGGGGCCTCACATTGGACGTTACTGTGGACAGAACAACCCAGGGCGAGTCAGGGCCTCGTCTGGAATCATGTCCGTTGTTTTTCATGCAGACAATGCAATAGCAAAGGAAGGATTCTCTGCAAACTATTCTGTACTACAGAGCAACGCAGAGAAAGGTGAGTTTTGCATTGTTCATCTGTGTCATGTATGTTACTGCACAGCCAGTCATGTGCAACACTGAAGAAAGTCTACAGAAATCAGATCAAATGAAGGATATTACACTTTCTTATATGGCGCCAAGAAATGACCTATATACAGCAGTACCAGATATACAAGTAGTGATGAGCGGCAGGGGCAATATTCGAATTTGCAATATTTTGCGAATATTTGGTAGAATATTCGTCATATATTCGAGAATTCGAGATTATTTTCTTAATCGCGAAAAATCGGCAATGTAATGTGCACGAAATACAGATGTGGGTCACTATAACTACATTTTTTAAGCTGCTAGAAGTTTCCTGAGACTGGAGAAAATAGTTGGTACGGCAAAACATTACAAAAGCTTTAAATTCAGATAGAGGCCTCCAATATATTCGAGATTGCGAAATCGGCACCAATGATGTGAATATTTTGGCGCAATACGTGAAACTTCTCATTTTAACAGGTCTGACTACATAACATCTCAGCGCTATGTATGTAGCATGTATGTATGGACAGCAGAACCTATCAGCTACACTATATCAGGATATAACCTACACTGACTAGCTATCTGTATTATATATAAGCTAACTATCTATCTAATGTAATGACACAGGAAAGCACAGAGCACAGCAATGACACCGCTGTCTCTCTCAGAACTCCATAAAACTGCAGAAGATGTCTGCTGGGGAGGTTCTTATATAGTAAGGGGTAGGCAACTTTCCTATTGGTTGCTAGGGATGTTGCTAAGCTCAGACAAAGACATTGCAGCCTTCTCATTGGCCCACAAGCAAGAAGGGAGGTGACTGATGAAAAATAAATCTAGAATATTTGAAATTACTAATATATATCGCCATATTCTAAATATTCGCGAATTCTTGAAGTGCCGATATTCGCGAATAATATTCGCTATTCGAATATTCGAGCCCAACACTATATATAAGAATAGTAAGACATATAGACACACACGTCTTAAATAGTTTGGGCTTTCATGTGCAGTATTGTATTTTAAGCATTACAGTATGTGCATAATAGCCAATATGTAACAATCAACTTCATATATCACACAAACATGCCAGAGTCTCTTTAAATGGATTATCCGACTCCTGAAATGCCCCTCAAACGACAGGACCCCTTACACACAATGTACTTACCTGGCTCCCCGACACCCGTGTCGCTCTTGGTCCTCGCATAGCCGCCGCTGCTTCTTCTCCCCATGCAATGACCGGAACGAGCCTCCCTAGCATCGCGGGTGAGCCGGGGAGCCAGTTAAGTACATTGTGTGTGAGGAGCCCAGGCATATGGGGGGAAAGGGGGCATGTCAGAGATCAGATAACCCCTTTAAGGGACGTTCACACAGAAGATTTTGACACGGTCAAAACCTGCTTCATATTCCGCGGTAGAAGCCGCCATGGTTGTTGACTTCAAATGCCATAGAGCTGCTCACAGTTTAGCTCCACGGAATGGAGCTAAACCGCAAGCTGACACCCACCACGGCATAAAGGGGCACCCATCTGGACACTGCGCCAAGAAGCAGCATGTCCCTTCTTGGCGCAATTGTGGTTCCAAACCATTGGCCCGCAAACTGAAACTCTGCCTTCCATTGAAAACAACTGGACGCAGACACCATGCGGCCACTGTCAGAACTTTGGAATGGTGTCCACTCCAAAATTCTGCTGTCAAATTCCGCCGTGCGAATGGTCCCATAAGGGAATCTGTCACCATTAAATTTATTGGTACAATGCCTTGTAGGGCTAGCTGAGCTGAATGTATACCTTTCACTTAGTGAGTCGTTGCTTCGGTCTGGAGAATAAATACTTTTAATCCATATGCAGACGAGCAGTAAAGTGCAACGGTGCGGCCTAAGTCGCTCTGTGCACTCCTGTTTCCTTTGCCTGCCCATCCCTCTTTTTCTTAATTGACAGGGTCAAGCAGGTGGTTATGTGGGAGCCTGGCCATCAATGTCAATCAAGAAGGAAAAGGAGGGGCTGGCAGAAGGTGCCGGAGGAGCAAGGGTGCACAGAGTGACTCGGGCCGGACTTTAGTGCTCCCATTTACATATGGAGTAAAAGTACTTTTTCTCTAGAATGAAGCAACAGATCAGTAAGTGAAACTAAGTGTCATTACATTCAGATGTGCTAGCCCTACAAGACCCTGTGCCTGGTTTACCAGTGATTTTCCTGTTAATGTATCCCAAGGAAGGTTATTTAGTTTCAGAACTTTTAAAGGCCACAAGAACAACTGGAAAAGATTATGTGGCCTTCTGCAGTTCCATTTTATTGTCATGGAAGAGCAATGTTCTGACCTCAAAGCACTTAGTAAGGTTACTATCTATAATAGCAGTAACAGCAAAGCAGCTTAACTTCAAAGCTTTCATATATGACCTCAATTACAAGTGAAACATCATATATATTACCCTAAACCCACAGACAGGAAGAGGGTGTCAGGCTGGACAACCCTGAAATTCAAATATGGATGAACGACTAAAGGACTTCCATGCTACATTATAGTCCTGCTACTGTCTACAGATACCCTGCATATCACCCGTAACATATGTTATAAATGTATCAAAGATGGCTTCTACACAGAGAACCTGACCCTGTGTATGGTGTTATTTTTTAAGATTTTGAGTGCAAAGAGGCCCTCGGAATGGAATCTGGGGAAATAACTCCAGACCAAATCACAGCGTCTTCACATTATAGCACCAACTGGTCTACAGAAAGGTCAAGACTCAACTATCCTGAGAACGGATGGACACCTGGTGAGGACACAGTTAAAGAATGGATACAGGTAAGTTTCAACTATGCTAAAGAGATAATGTATGATAGAATTGGGTCATAAATATATTATTTATGTGTAGAAATATTCGCAGCACTCAAATTGAAGTTTGCAATTAGGGTATCCGTCTATTATAAGATATAACTTCCAAAATTCATGATCCAGACATAACAAGGTAAGCTTGAAAAAAACACCCAGTTTATCACACCGGGCTTTTCGGTCCAACAGGACCTTGATCCTAATGTGCAGACCCCCTCTTGTTCTAATAATATATTATTTATACGTTTATGATTATATGAACTCTGCAGAAATGATTTGTTTTGTTCTCTTTAGTGGTCACCTATGGGGAAACATGACAGGATGTGTTTAATTTCCCTGCAGTGCCTCCACAGGAGAAATGAAGCACTGCACGCTGAAATCAATGGACTGTCAATGTAATACACAGATCTGTTGGGTCCTCTAGAGCGAACCATACCCTTTGTAGCCACTCTCTAATCTGGCTGATGATATTTATGAATGGGGGTACCTCCCTTTATTGTAGTTCAAATGACCTAATAGGGTATATGAACATTGGTTTTCTGAACCCCTATAACCAAAACTAGTTAAAAGATGGCATCATGGTAGTGGGACTCGTGGTTGTGGCTCCTTGAAGTCTTCTGTACAGTTCTAAATACCCTAATAAGGACCAAGCTCATTAGAGCTCTGGATAGATACCAGTGCAGAATACACTGTACAATCTATTGTCTTCTCCTGCCATCTAGTGACCCTCAGGACATACCCCTCTGTTTGCTAATGGTGCATACCCTGGGGAAAGAGGGAGCTTTGCATGAGGTGACACCACAGAGAGGGGGATGGTGGATTGAGCGGTCTACAGTCACCCTTGGTCCCATTTACAGATATGAGAGTAGTTAATCAGTGAGAATTAAGAGAACACATAGAGAGCTTCTAAAAGATGGTGGGAGTCTAAAACTATGCATAAGATTAAGTTCGACAGAAAAGAGTCAGATCACACGAAGAGGCAACGTGCCAAGCAATTACAGCAAAGGTATTTGCATATTACATCATATACAGAGGATGCAAAGGACATTTTAATTAAGATTTTTAATTTAGGTGTTCCCTGCTGTGGTGTTATTGCAGCGATATCTTAAGAATCTGTCATTATGGATAAAAGACCTCAGCCTTTGTCTATATATTATTGATGCCCTTGTATGATGAGTCTTTATTTTATTGTTGTTGGGATCGACCAGCTCCGATTGGAGTTACATTGGATCATAGAAAATTTTTGCATCTATCTATCTATCTATCTATCTATCTATCTAACACCATGTTACTCACCGCTCTTCTCCTTCTTTGCCGGTGGCCTGAACTTGCTTGCCCTCCACTGGCTCCAGCTGCTGGTGTCCCATATGGCTTCTGCAGGCTGCAACCTGCCATTCTCGGCTCTTAAAGAGCCAGCATGTACCCTGGTTTCATCAAGCCAGTGTCTGGTCACATGACAGTATTTAAGGAACCTTTCTTAATGGGGGGAGCATGAGCTTTAGGAAGGTGTGCTGTTCTGTATGTCTAACACTGTACCAACCTCTGCCTTTCTACTGACTCTAACCCTCCGCTGCCTGCCCTGACCTTAGTTGTTTTCCATATTGACCCTTTCCTGCCTACCCTGAACCCTGACTTGTTTTATGTATTCACACAAACACTGCCTGCCCTGACCTCTGCCTGTTTCCTGACTGTGTCTCTGATCTTATTGGGCTAACTGCCAACTACACTGAGACTGTTCCAAGAGGTAGAGGACTGATGGCTCCCCTGCAGCAAAATCCAGATCGCTGTATAGGGATACCAAGCGGCTGCCAGGACAACACCCTAAAGTCTAGTCTAAAGCCAAACCAGTTGGTTGATTCAGTGGTTGTACAACCATTGCTTGTAACATCTGTTAATCCATCTATTACTCTATTTGTTATCTATCTGTCTGTCTATCAATCTCCTTCTCTATAATCTATCTATCATTTATCTATCTATCTTATTTAGTGAGCCCCTTGCTTTAGGACATTTGTGCATTGTGTTTGGCTTTTGTTTAGGTATATTAAAACTGACCTATAAATTAAATGTCTACCTTTGAAAACCTGTTTGTATTTGTTTCTCCTAAGAGAATTGAAAATGCTGTGCACATCCATTTCTTCATATATCTTTACAATTGTTGGGGCCCTGATACGGTGCATGAAATCCATTGCATAAACAAGTCATGAAATTCTGTCTGACTGCAAACACCACTAGGGGGAGCTTACTGCATACTGTGATATATATTGAGCTTATAATGTTATAAGCTCTCATACACCCTCTAGTGGTGGCTGCTTACAACCGGAATTTTATAATTTGGCGCTATACTATATATCCTTGCTGGGGATTTGGAGCTCTTTATCAGAAAAACTGATCTCCAACCAGTATGACAATATATTCAGTAATCAGTCAGCCCTAGAACAAGATAGTGTAAAAGCGTGTAGGAATTATTCATGAAACTTTACTTTCCCAGTCGATAAAGATTGCTCAAAATCATAAGGACCCTAGGTATATATATTTTTTTTAAGTCAAGAAAGTAATGTTACTAGCAGGAATGAGGTTTACTTTCCCGGGATGATCAGTACAGTGGCTATGTATTCGTGGCCCAGGAACTTTCTATAAAATGTTAGTCTCCCATTATTTTATGTCAGTGAATGGCAGCATTCATTGGGGAATATCGTCTGACAACAGAGCAAAGCCTTTTTGTGAGTAGGATGACACACAATACCATGATACGTGCCGGCAGTCTGCTCACTTGTCTTGTACGCCTCAAAAAATGTTGATGCTCCTTCCAAAACATCCAGCAGCTCGCCCCCTTGACATAGCTAATGGGTAAACTGTGTGACCTCTGAACTACAAGAGTTTCCAGTGGGAGGAAATGCCACTTAACAAAAAATGTTACCGCTTCCTCTAGATGTCTTTAAGAAATGTCTCTCATCTATCTTCTATCTACAGTATCTATCTATCTATTATCTATCTATCTATTATCTATCTATCTATCTATTATCTATCTATCTATCTATCTATCTCCTATCTATCTATTATCTATCTATTATCTATCTATCTATCTATCTATCTATCTATCTATCTATCTATCTCCTATCTATCTATTATCTATCTATCTATCTATCTATCTATCTATCTATCTATCTATCTATCTTTCTATTCTATCTATCTATCTATCTATTATCTATCTATCTATCTATCTATCTCCTATCTATCTATTATCTATCTATTATCTATCTATCTATCTATCTATCTATCTATCTATCTATCTCCTATCTATCTATTATCTATCTATCTATCTATCTATCTATCTATCTATCTATCTTTCTATTCTATCTATCTATCTATCTATCTATCTATTATCTATCTATCTATCTATTATCTATCTATCTATCTATCTATCTATCTATCTATCTATTATCTATCTATTATCTATCTATCTATCTATCTATCTATCTATCTCCTATCTATCTATTATCTATCTATTATCTATCTATCTATCTATCTCCTATCTATCTATTATCTATCTATCTATCTATCTATCTATCTATTTATCCATCTGTCTGTCTGTGTACAAATCTGGGTTTCACTCCCTTTTTTCAAAAATTTGTGTCCCCATCTATCCCTCAGTTGAACTTGATGGTCTTATGTCTTTTTTCAACAGTAGCAAGTATTTTTCCCCCCTGAGCACACCATGGAGAATTTTTATTCATGTAAATAAAAGTTATGTTTTATTTTAAATTCCAAGGCGCTAGACATATTGTACATTTGTTCAACCGTATTAACTATGCAACTATCTATCTCATATGTAGTTATCTATCTTCTATTTACTTGTCTATTATCTATCTTATATATCTTATATCAATCTTTCTATTTATCTATCTATTACCTATGTTATTTTTATCTATCTATCTATCTATCTATCTATCTATCTATCTATCTATCTATCCTATTTATCGCCTATCTATCTATCTATTATCTATTATCTATCTATCTATCTATCTATCATCTATCTATCTATCTATCTATCTATCTATCTATCATCTATCTATCTATTATCTATCTATCTATCTATCTATCTATGTATTATCTATCCATCTATCTATCTATCTATCTATCTATCTATCTATCTATCATCTATCTATCTATTATCTATCTATCTATCTATCTATCTATCTATCATCTATCTATCTATCATCTATCTATTATCTATCTATCTATCATCTATCTATCTATCATCTATCTATTATCTATCTATCTATCTATCTATCTATCTATCTATCAATCATCTATCTATCTATCTATCTATCTATCTATCTATCTATTATCTATCTATATATCTATCTATCTATCTATCTCTGTACCTATCTATCTATCTCATATCTATCTATCTATCTATCTATCTATCTATCTATCTATCTATCAATCATCTATCTATTATCTATCTATCTATTATCTATCTATCTATCCTATTTATCGCCTATCTATCTATCTCTGTATCTATCTATCTATCTATCTATCTATCTATCTATCCATCTATTATCTATCTATCTATCTATCTATCTATCTCATATCTATCTATCTATCCTATTTATCGCCTATCTATCTATCTATCTCTGTACCTATCTATCTATCTAGTTGTCAATTTATCTATATATTAATAATCGTATCTATATCTATCCTACTCAATTTTTTATCTTTATCTATCTATCTCTGTATAATCTATCTACATATCATCTATCTACCTATCATATATCTATGTATCTATCTATCTATCTATCTATCTATTTATCTATTATCTATTTATCTATCATCTATCTATAATTCTACATCCAGTTTCCTTAATAGAGAAATAATAAGTATACATAACACCAGGAAGCCGGGCAGACCTTCTATTAATAAGCCTTCAGCCCATTGTGTATTGGGAACTAGAACAATAGAGGAGAAGGTCACAGGCTCCTCACTACCTGCCTTGTGAGCATACTTCCCGTGCGGCTTATAATATCTTAATGAAAGTGCATTTCACTACATTTTTACTCACCGACCATTAATAATAGGGGAGGTATAAAAATTTAACACACATGTCCAAGCTGCTCTACATCTAAAATGACAGCTGAACAAGTAGTTAGGGAGATGAGGAACCAGGGCTGACGTTCCCTTGTATATCTTCGGAAAGAGCTTGAATGCGCAATAAAACACTTGAGAAACCGCATCATAGCAAAACTGTAAACAGCATCCTGCTAAAACGAAGGCGATGAATAATGGATGGTTGATCAGCAGATCTTCCAAGCCTTTATACATATTCCTGCAGCAATTTTACCGACTAAAAATGTCATCTGTCTTTGCCAAATACTGTGGTGTTCAGCAACAATTACTCACTTATAAAGTCCGGTTGACGTGCATGGGAAAGTGGGGGATGTATTGGAATCGAGCAACGAGTGTTTCTTATTTATCAAATGATTCTTCACTGTCAGCATCTGCTGCTCCATCTCCACCCTGGACCAGCCGTACACCAGAGGGGATCCAGACTGGAAACACGTGCCCCACTGGCGCCAAATCTACTCATTCAAGGCTGTTGGAACAATTTTTACATTTTTTTAAATCTTAAAATTAGCAAATTTTAATATCAAAATGTATACTGTATATTTTTTCATTTATAAATTCCAATTTTAAAGGGGATGCCCACTCCTTTTGTATTCTGAGGATAGGCCATCAATATTTAATTGTCAGGGGTTCAACACTCCACAACCTCTCCAATCAGCTGGAATGACATAGCGCCATCTATAGGTGTAGTAGACGGAGCGGGTTACTGACATTAAAGAGAATGGGAGCAGCCAGGGGCGGACTGGGAACGTAAAGTGGCCCTGGAAAAAAAAACTAAAAGTGGCCCCATTTTGGAGTCGGGTCCAAATTGACAGAAGGCAGGGCCAGCAATACCATATTGCAGCATCTTATACCACCTCAGCAGAGCCAAATACCACAGTGCATCTCAATATACCACCCCAGCAGCACTAAATACATCCCTAAAGACTGCCACTGGTTGACCAAAGGGAGGTGGCCCCATGGGCATCAGCCAAATGGGAAGTTTCCCTGTAGAGTTTATGGCCAATCCGCCCCTGGGAGCAGCGCTGCATCTACAAGATCCGTCCACTCCACAGTGGATGGAGAAGTTTTTTTCCAACTATGGGGTGCGAGGTGTCGGTCCCCCGCTGATTTGATATTGATAGTCTATCCTTTGGATAGGCCATTAGTATAAAAGGAGTTGACAGCCCCTTTAGGAAAGAAGACATCAAACATTTGACAACCGTCTTTGACTAAAGGGCATCTATTAGTACGTTAATTGACAGGGATAGGCATTACAATGTTTTTACTGCCTAGTCCTGTCAATCAAAGTGCAGTGGGCGTGGCAGTTGCAGAGAGAGCAGAGCTTCCAGGAGTAATGGCAACGCCCCTGTTGCTCCTAGAGGCTCATTTGCATATATTAAAACTTCATTTTACTCAGAGATGTGGGCACATAGGAACATGGGACCAACACAGATGTCTTCAGCCACCAAGCGCACATGTAACAGGTCAGCCAGTTTCATAGGTGCAAAACTGCTGACAGATGCCCTAGTAAAAGAGTATTGGTTTTATAATCCAACAATATGAGTTATTTGATCAAATATCTCTATTACATTGTCTTGTGATTTGTTTTACAATCCCTATCGCTATGGCAATGGCTAAACACTTCAATTTTAAGTACCTTTTTCGTGAAACAAGTCCCGGTTTTTAAAATATACATTAGTGCGTCTTCGGAAAAAAATAAAATAAAAGATACCTTTCCTTTGAAATGCCATAATGGAGTTTCAGTTTCACTAATAGCTCATGTATACGGTCTTTGGTAAATGCTAAATAACCTGGTTGCCATAGCAACCTTGGATGACACCAGCGAAAATCCTCATATACTTTTTAAACAAAACAGAAGAAAGTGACAAACTATAAACAAACAGCTGCCGCTAACATATGTGATCCGAGATCCGCTCCACTTTCATCTCGGGAAAGGGATTTTGTACTATAAATACAAGGCACCCTTCTTTTGAAGTTTCTTGAAAACAAGTTAATTTAAATGAACGCTTTAGTCGGCATGAGCGCCGTGCCTGCTGTGTCGCCATGTGGCGCTTCGAAGAAGATTGGTAGTTGATATGGTAATCATTTGTAGTTTCATGAATTTAAAGGAAAAGATACCGATTAATCATGATGGTGAGGATGAGGAGTATCATCAGCAGCATTATTTCTTCTTATGTACTTACCAACATGCAAGTGCCATTACTGGGGAAGTCCCAAAACCCACCTGGGACCACCCACCGATAAGTTTGGCTTACTTACTCTCTGAAAATTAGGTACAGTTGGGACTGATGGCAATTATGCTTTTTATACTCTCTCTGTGGTTGAGGGTATAGGGCAGGGGTGCCCACAGGGGCAGATTGGCCATAGACTTTACAGGGACATTTCACGGTGGGTCGATGCCCAGGGGGGCGCCTAAGTCCTCCTCATGGCTGTCCAGAGGATGTATTTTGTGCTTCTGGTTGCAGTATTTTGTGATGGACTCTTTTGTGGTGGTATAATGTGCCACAATATGGTATTGCTGTGCCCGCCTACTTGTGTTGGTCCTGCCTTCCATCAATTTGGAACCAACTGCAAAATGGGGCCACTTTAAGTATTTTTTCCAGGGCCACTTTAAGTTCTCAGTCCACCCCTAGGTGCACAACCAGCGCCACATGTGGCTCTTGATACCTTTTTGTTTGGCCTCCAATCATCCAGTCATAGACACACTTGTTTATGTCTAGTGGTTGCTCAGATTTTTTTTTCATATATTCTCCCATTAAATGGGAATTCTGAAAGGGTAACCAGCACCTGTCAGGTATATACCATAAATGTTTCAGTTTGTAATACCCCTTTAAGTTTTAATTTTGGCCCATGGGATTGGTTCAGTCTGACAATGTGGCCCCCAACCAGAGAAGGTTGGTTTAGGGCCTCTTGATTAAGGTTGACTAGATCAGGCTTGGACTGTTTTCCATTCCACAATGTCCCACTTGCTCCTTCCCCATCCTGTGTATCTGCACCCCAACCAAGTAATAATCATAAATTCTTTGGGCCAACCAAAAAGGGGTTCTCCAGCCGATTAAATTTTTGTAAAGTAATATAAAATAACTCAACTCATGGGTCCAAGAAGCTTCAGAACAGGAGTGTTGGGGGATCAGTAAGATGAGTATGACTTTATTTCCACACCATTCTGAGACTCAAAAATTTGAATTGGTCGGACAACCCCTTTTATTAGAATGTGATGGTTTTGTGGGTATTGGCCATACAGGTTTTACACAATAAATGTGCTCCACCCATTATGCAACGAAAAACCACATCACGAAACCACAGTAATTCACAGACATGTGAATCTAGACGCTTTCTGTAGGGCACGCTATGGCTACCGGTGAACCCAGCCTAAGGTCAAAGGGGTCAAAATGTTTTTGGATTTTTTTCCATTAATATTATTCTAGGAAGGCTTGTTTTTTGCAAGACAACTTGAATTTTTTTATTGGCACCATTTGTGGGATACATATACCTAAATCAACAAATGAACTTCTATTAACTGAAAAGGTAGGAATGGAAAAGGTAGACCATGCTATTCCATTCAGCACAAAAAAAGTATATTAACCTGCTGTTGGACACTCTTTTGGCCTCCATTAAACGAATGAGGTCCAATGTATACATGCGCTGGGAGCTTTTACGACAATAGTGTGAACCACCCTTAGACCTAATAGATGGTGGGTTTGACTCAGCCCAAGAATTCATAAAGACTATTACCCACTCCATTGCAAATTGTTTCTTGGCATAAACCAAGCAAGCATATTACTGGATTGACAGGACTATTAATTAATCCCAGTCCTGCCTTAAAACCCAGCTCCTGGCTTCGATGGTCTTTTTTACAAATCCAACCCTATTAACAAGTCATTTTGAAAATGGCGTGCATGTTAAGAACACAAAGCTACAATGTAGCCGTGCACACATGTTTAAGACATCTGGCCTCGTACAGTACGTAGCCTTTAATACGATCCCGTCATTAATTTTAGGAAAAACCTGCAAAAAATTTCACAACTATTTAAGGGATGTTTTGAAGCCACGCTGTGAATTACAGTAAAACCCGACATGGGGGAATAAGTCACCGTCGTGCACCGCTGCTTGCTGCCAGCATGTATGCTTTAGTATATAAAATAAATATTTTATAAAGCTTTTTAGCCTTGGGTGAAAAATAATTCCATTAATCATCCATTTTAACAACAGTTTTTGTTTTATAAGCAGTCACTAAAACTGTGATGTAAACCCATTAAATATTTAAGCCTATTTGGACGTAAAGCCGAATGCGCGCATTTGGTTTTTTTTCCAACAGTAAAGGGATAGTTGTATTTTTACATTTATTTGCTGCAGTGACCAGCTCATTAGTTGGTGCGTTAGCTTCTGAAGGTTTCTATAGCTAGGAATCACGGATGACAGCGAAAAATGTCGAAGAGCCAAAGCACCTTCTTCACAACACTGGTATACCAGATTTAGTGGGGTAGGCAGAATACAGTCAAAAATTACTGCTATACATTTTTTGGATCTTAGAAGTCAGGTCTGGGACAAGCTCTCTGAAAACTAAGGCCAGGTTTCCAGAAAAGTACCCCCTTTCACACTCTGGCCTCAGTATCGATTCTAAATGGACAATCAACCATTTAATTATCCTTTGTCAGTACCCAAGGTGTGCTGGCATTTAAAAGGGTTTTTTGAGATTTTATACTGATTACCTATTCTCTGAATATGTCATCAGTATCTGATCGGTGGCGGTCCAATACCCGGGACCCCTGCCAATCAGAAGGCACTGGTGTTCCTGTGAGCGCAGCGGCCTACTGTACATCGTATAGCGCCTGTGCTTGGTATCACACTCAGCCACGTTCACTTGAATGGGGCTGAGCTGCTCCTAGGCCACGTGACACATGAACGTGTCGTCACTGGCCTAGGGAAAGAATAGAGAAGGCCTCACAGGAGTGCCACTGCCTTCTCAAACAGCTGATTGGTGGGAGTCCGGGTGTCGGACCCCCACAGATCAGATACTGATGACCTACAGAAAGGATAGGTCATCAGTATAAAAATCTCAGAAAACCACTTTAAAGTAACATTATCATCTTGGTATTAGTGTGGAATTAGCCGAACAGATAGATTCGAAGATGTAGCATTGTTTTTGTTTTTTTTGCCCCCATCTATTATCACCCTAGGCAGTTGCCTACTCAGCCTACCTCTTGTCCCAGCCAGGTTTCAAGTTGACTTGGCGTGATTGAAGCGATGCTTCAATAACCACATCACAGAAACAAATTTAGGTGGTAGAACCATTAAAGCCAGCTCAACTCAGGTAGCAAATGCCGATATATGGGCTCTCTAACGCGGAGAGTCTCTAATGGCAGTCACACTTATAGTCAATGAATGTTCATTGATTCTCAAGAAAACTAAATAGCAAATGTCATCCCATCATTTTACTTCATTTAAGAGCCAACCGTAAGCCTGAATGAGACTGCAGACATAGAGAACCCATCACCTTCCCCCCTCCCCCGCTTTAATCTATGGCTAACCAAGCATTGATTGTTGGTTTTCGCTGATCTATAGACATGAACTTTTTGCTTTGTATCTGACAGAAAATTACATTATTGCCATGTCAGAGTAAATAAAATAGGCTCCTCCGGTGATCTGTCTATTCTGTTCATGCAAGTTTAAGGTAAAAAGTGCACGGCGCTGCTTTATGGAGCTGCAATCATTTTTCAGCTGGATGTGCTCTAGGCAAAGATAAATTGGCACTTTAATGAAACACTAAAAGCAGCGGCCGCAATCAGCTGAGAAGTGTAATGCGGAGATTGTTCAGCTCCATACGTGCACATGCTTCAGCCAGCGATAGGTGCATGAGTAATGGAAATGATGTGCTTGCTAGCTATCTAGGAGACCTTAGTAAAAATGAACATACTGTACGGCGGGGCTGAACATCTGTCTTCATGTCTTACTTTTTAATAAACCTCTGCGTTACAAATAAAAACATTACGGCTCATCTCAAAGAAAGACTTTTATTAACGCCTAAGTAAAGAACATCTCACTGGGACTTGTAGGGTGTGCGGGGATTTAATATTCACATTGGTCTTATACATATGGATGATATATGTACAAGCCCTGCTCCTTATAAAACTCATTCTTGCATACATCTTGTCTATATGAATGGGACATGTAGACAGACTCCATTTTGCATATGATTCAAGTCAAGGAAACATGGACGTTACCTTTCATACTAAAGTCTAATCAAGTAAGTGGATACTTAGGTTGGCCATACACTTCAGATAGGTGTTGGGCAAGTGCTTACTCAGCCAATGGCTATTCCTGCTGAACCCCCTCCCCGATACAAATGAATGCTTGGCTCATCCAAAAGTGAATGTGCTCAATAGGGAGGGGAGTAAGCTGTTGCCAGCCCCCTTTGGAGGCGGCTTATTGCCCTTCAAAACAAAATGATTGTGCATATTGAAATCCAATACACTTGCTCAAGCCTTCTTTCCGCCAACATCTGCCATGGAGACTCCATGGAGTTAAGACTCCACCATATATATTAGATAATTGGCATTCAGGTGATTGGCAGGGGCGCTGACGTTCTTCTAATGTGTATGGCCAATTTAAGTTATTCTAGTTATATTTATGTACTCTGAGAGGAGCTTTTTACACATCCCTTTTCCATATGCTCTATCAGCAGAAGGCGGTCCAGTTGTAAATTACATGTAATACTACCATGATCTGCAACAAGAAAGCAACAGCCAGGGGTTAGAGAAGTAGATTCATCCTAAAAAGAGTCTGTCTGTCTAGTCCTCTTTAAGTACAATCAATTGTGCCTTAATCAGCCATATGAACTCACATCGAATAACCATGCATTTATAATTAACTATACAAAATTTCTAATTTCCATACAAATGTAAATATGTATCCAAACACAAAGTAAAAAAATAAATAAATAACCCAAAAGTGAAGTTAAGACCTCCATCCACTAGGTGGAGTATATAACTATTTATTCTACTAAGCTTCTTAGGTAGGGTGCTGAATCTCCTTAGAGACCAGGCTTCCATGGAGACTTATCACAAGTACTCCATGGTATGGAAACTTATTGGCAATGCTCCATGGGAAATGAATATGCAACTATACCCAAACCAGCCGTCTACAGGTGGATATCTGGCTTGGATATATTCCCTTGTCAAATCTCAAGGCTTGTTGCGAAGTCAGATCTTAACTCATAGGGAGACACTTCATATAGGTGGCACTAGCGAGATGGTTCTCTTTCATGGAGACACCTCTTTACATATTCTTCTAGGCTTAAAAATCCCATGGCAGCTTCCTTTTCTGGTTTAAGTGCCGTCATTTCCCATCCTTTTTCTTGCATACAGACATATATTTTACCATTTAAGGAGAATAAGTAAAGTTGATATATGGTCAGATTTCCTTTGCATTTTATATCGATGTCTACAGCTTGAATGTGATGCCAAGTCGTCATCTTTATTTTACTGTTCATGTAAAGAATAAAACCTGAAGAATAAACAGCTGTTCAAGAATTCCTTCCAGGAGGTCGTCTTTCTTCCAACAAGCCTTTCAGTAGTTAACCAAGTCTTGAAACTGTCCAGTTTTGATCAAAAGGGAAGAAACATACCTGATTTTTTTTTTTTACTTTCCTGCTAATTTCCTCCAGGAAAAAAAACTGATCGGCAAACAAACTTATAGCCAACAATTGCTGTGAAATTTGGAGCCAATCAGATCCCAACACTCCACATCTGTTTTTTGTGAAACTATTTTTGCCTGTGGTATTTAAATGTTAGAGAACCTCTGTTTTCGTCCAAGAGGGAGTCCTAAGGGAAGAAAATGTTAATGAAATCCATAACATTCTCAGATTTTATGGTCCCAATTTTAAGACATTCACTGAGAAGCGTGTGCTGATTTCTGTACTTGAAGCCATAATTGTCCTTTTCTACAGAGATCTTAAGTCCTCTCAATTGAGAATCAGCAGTGATGTTGACACAGAACAGCACAAGAAATCATTACAATGTAATAGCTCTCATATCTTCTTTCAAAAGCCTGTGGGTAAAACCTATAATTTGCTACGGAGATATGTCTTGTGCATAGCAGGTACTGTGGTACATCGGAACATTTCCAACAAAGGGATTAACCTGAATTTGTATAAAATGTGAAGTAGTCATGTGCACCGAGCTTAAAATTGACCATGCTTGATTTACTACTATGTAATGGCAATGTGAAGCCAAGTGTGGTGAGACATTTTAGCTCAAAATAAAAGATATTATTGTGAGTAGAAGTCAATGTAAACATGGCGACCATGCAAGTCTTAAAATGACTTAGATTGGAATATGGTGTCATGGCCTGTAAACCTAACAGTCAACAAGAAAAATATTCCACATTTTTCAAACCAACACCTTGATGTGAACACTTTTGAAGTTGAAGATAATTGAAAATTTTACACAGTGATTGAGTTATTTAATAAAATGTATCTCGGTAGCGACACCTGCTGTTTGTGGTTTTCCTAATTTCTCTGTCCATCTAAGTAACATCGTTAAGGTGGACACACATGCTCAGTTCCATCCTTCAGCTGCCACCAGCCATAGCTTCTGTTAGAAGCACCTTTCCATGACTCTTGGGCCTTTCCCCACCACTTTGTTTGCTAAAAGTGCAATTACTCAGGAGAATACAGATTCTTATCACTCAAAAGGAAAGGGCATTGGACCAAACACTCCCTCTGTCCAAGGCCCCCATAGTAGCCAGACATTCTGATTGTTGGGTGGATGGAATCTGGGATCTTCGGTCTATCGGCAATAGCCATCAAGGTTGCCAACCAGATTTTTTTATTTTTTATTTCTGGGTAACATCCAAAAATCATGATCAGCCAGTATTTTTTCGGACAAAATAAAAAACCATAATGAATGATAAAGATTAAATTCATGCCTATAGCTCAGTATACCAATAAGAACCCATTACCAGTAGTTACAGGGAACTATAAAATAATAATTTCCACCAAAATAAGTTCCAGTAGCCTCAAAAAAAAAAAAAACAGACACATGTATTTTATCTCCAAATTCTCCTATTTTTATGGACTATCCATGGATTTCTAGACAGTTGGCTACCCTAATAGCCGGAGACATATGGGTGATTTATGAAAGGATGCACACCAATTTTCTAGCATGAAACATTTTTGTGCAAGCAGCATTTTATGCACAAATTTTAGCCATTTTGCAATGCTGTACCACTTTTTTTTCACTTTTTTAAGTAGGTGAGGATTATTAGGCCTCGGCAACCCAACAGGATCTCATAGTTGGCATTAATTCGATTTTTTTGGTGATAGAACTTCCAGAAGAAGTGGCAAAATATTTAAGAGGCCCGTGCTGCTTAAAGGGGTTATCCAACCCCTAAAATGCCTCCCCTACTGCCCGTGCCTCTCACAAACATCGTACTTACCTAGCTCTACAGCACCAGCATCGCTTATGACTCTGACGCCCTGCACAGCTGTTGCTGCATCTCCCTGTCGCGCGGATGAAAACATCCGACGGGTAACGCTAGGGAGACTCGTTCCCGTCGTGGCCTGCTATTGGCTGACAGACCCCCCCGACCCCCCCTCATCGCCGGATGTTTTCATCCGCATGACGGGGAAATGCAGCGGCTGCGCAGTCGTCAGAAGCGACACGGGTGCCGGGGAGCGGGGTAAGTACAATATGTGTGAGGGGCATCTTACTCTAACATATTTCTTTTTAAGAATGGCATATGAAATGCCAGTCTTAAAAATATCCCCTCATGGTTTCTGCTAGTCCTCTGTATTTGTCACAATAACCTGATGAAGTTTAATATTTTAGGGTCTCACTTCTCAAACTCCTCAGCCAATTCTTTTCACTGTTAGGATGAACATCATGCTCATTATGAATAGTACAAGGGGAAATATGTCAAACATGGTTTTGTTGAAAATCCCCAGCCATTTTAAGTACATGATGAGTTCTCTTACATACCTCCTGACTTCAGAATAGAAAGTTTGACTTGGCTTCCAACTATCATTTGTTCTTCACATTAAAGACTCTGAAAAGATAAGCCTCAAAAGACGAGTGGTATTTTCCTTGATTGGGGAAGGAAGCATGTTTTAGCCTTGATAAATTGTACATTATCTTATGTTTTGTGAAACAGACCACTGCAGCTCCTAATGCTCAATAGTCAGCGATGAAGTGGACTGTAAAGTAGTGTATACGTGGCATGGGGAGAAAAATCTACATTTTGCAAATTGTGAAAGAATGTCTTTATTTATTTTACTCACTTATATAGCACTGAAATATTCCTCTTCCCTTGCTGTCCCCAATGAAGCTCATATTTGTCATTTAGAGGTATTTATGGATAAGCGGAAGATTGAAAATTGAATCCTATTTATTTTTTTCTTTTTTGTAATTTCATTGTATTTTCTGCAATGTGTTTTCTGCTTCTGTGAGCAGTATGTCTGCTGTAAAAGTCATCCCTCTCAGGACAAATTAAATTAAGTGAAAAATAATCCAGTTGGAATAAGTTTTGCTAGGCATTTTTAATAAAGTGCCAGAGATACCATGCATTTTTCCATCTGGCAATTAAATTGTAATTAAGTCTAAGACCCGCGTTATGTGGCTTGTATTAAACCAGCTTTAAAGATTTGGGATTGTAAATTGGTTGTCAGTGGTTTTACTTCTATTAGAAACAGGTGAATACCAAGTGCTGAAAAACATTTCCTAAAGACTAAATAGTGAACTATTTTTGAACAATTGATGGCTTGAAAGCTGAGTGTATGTGACATGTATATGGAGTATCTATAGAGGACCCAAGAAGGTCCATGTTCAACTAAATATTGCCTCCATGTCCAACCACTATATTTTCCCCTAGAGACATTGGTATTATCATGGGCCATGTACTAATTTTGTTCTTGTGACCTGTCATAGAAGCAGACTTAAAGGGAACCTGTCATCAACTTTATGCTGACCTTACTGAGGGCAGTATAAATTAGTGACAGAAATGCTGATGTCAGCGGTGTGTCACACATCAGCTAAAAGTAAGTAATTGCTGAGAACCAGCATCATAATCATTGCAGCCTGGGCCTTGAAAAGAGTCAAATCTACCTGAGAAGAGTCATGGTTATTCATGAATTCCTGCCCTCCCTGCCAATCTGCTGATGATTGGCAGTTCTCTCCTAGAGAGAAACGGAGAAAACTAGGTATTAGACTGTCAATCATCAGTAGGTGGCCAGGGAGAGCAGGAGATTATGAATAACCATGACTTCTCTCAGGTAGCTTTGACTCTTTTCAAGGCCTGGGCTGCAATGATTATGATGGTTCTCGGCAACGACTTACTTTTAGCTGACGTGTGTGACACACCGCTGAAATCAGCATTTCTGTCACTAATTTATACTGCCCTCAGTACGGTCAGCATAAAGTTGATGACAGGTACCCTTTAAAGGGTTCTCTGGGACATTAATATTGATGGCCTATCCCCATCATAGGTCATTAGTATGAGATCGGCAGGTGTCTGACTTCCAGCATTCCCGCAGTCAGTTGTTTGAAGAAGCCAAGGTTCTCACCAGAACTCCGGTGAGCACAATGACCTTCTCACAGCTTACCAAGCACATCATTGTTCACTTAAATGGGACTGAGCCGTGCCTTGGCAATGTGACCAATGAACATACTGTTACATAGCGTAGGAAGAGGCCTAAGCAACCACAGAGCAGCTCTGATTGGCACGAGTGCCGGGAGTAAGACCCCTGCTGATCTGATACTGATGACCTATCCTATCCTAAACTATTGATATCAAAATCCTGGAGAACTTATGGGCACCATATTTGAGGCTATGTTCTCCTCTGTACTACAGGTGGCTACAGTTTACTTCCTTAAGGGAGAATTGCATCATAAAAATCTTATGACACCTCAGTGAGACATGTCAGAAGATAAAATTGGTCACCGTCCATAACATATCCATACTTAAAAAAATAAATCCATTATGAATAAGATATGTGTATCGATAAAACATATGATCCAAATTTTTCTCCCCACATTCCTTCGAAAATTGTCAATACATCCTTGAGGCAAATTTTCTAAATAATTTTCTAAATAATCCTACATTTTCTCAAAATCTCTCAAAGCAGGACTCATAAGTAACACTAAAACTACAACCCATATTTTCTTCTGACCAAAAAAAATCAGGTCTCCTAAATCACTGGCATGGCCTCAGATTCTTTATCTTCGATGCCTGCTTAAAATGACTGACGTATTTTGCACAATAAGTCAAAAGTATTTGCTTTCAAAGAAAAGGCAGTCTTAATACATCACTCAAAGCAATAATCAAGGGAAAAGACTCCATTTGCCTTTGTGCGGTGACAATACACGCCTGTTGTAGCTATCATTGAGGCCGTTCATTGACTCTCCCAGCCACACAGTGTTAGTCTTTCCCCCCTTTTTCGCACTCTGTGACATGGCTGTGCCCTAACCTGGAGCACTGAGTTGCTTTTGTTTCTTTTTGACTGAAGCCCATTCTTGCCAATATTTTACGACTAAAACAGATTTCCTTATTGAAAGAGAACCAGATGGAATGGAAGTTCAAAGGGTCCATCTGAATTAAATAATTTTTCTTCCTTGGCTTCTGATTTATGCACAGAGAACACAAAAGCATTAAAGAGTCGAAAGATTCAGCACGCAAGACCAACCGTACCCGCAAGCATTGTCTCCTTTAATCTCCCAGAAACACATTCAGTTTTTTAATCTTCTAGACTCTATTATTTCCTATGCCTTCCTCATATCGTTGACTTCTAAGACACAACTCCAGCGCCTCTTGGCTGCACCACTACCCCACTGGACTAGCTTTGTCTTGGGTTTTCTAAAATTTCTCTCTCTTAGATTTTGGGGAAAGGATGTTTTCTTCTGGCTATTAGACGCTGTTCGGAATGAAAAACTCAGCACCGTGCCAGTTCCAAGGAAATCAATAGCAAAATGGTTAATTATGTTATGTTTCAATAGCTGGAAGGATTCATTCATAAGATCTTACATTTTATGACACAATTAAAATAGAAGCAGCATGTTGCCTCTCTGTTACAAGCCATTACATCTTAATGCCTAAAATTAGTCCTTTCTTTCTTTTACATTCCTACAAGAAGACTTCCTTTGGTTTTTAGAATAGGTCTCAACTTTTTGTATTGTACAAACTGTGTTACAGAAGAATATAGACGAGAACACCTTCAGACATTTATTGGAACCCCGACGGTGCATTAATATCTAGATTTCGTTTTTAGGGGTTTATTTTTAGTTTTTTTGTGTTGTTTCTTAAATAGAATATAATCCTTATTTGTTAGAAATCTCCCTTGTAAACTGGTTCCGGGACCACCCTAGAGGTCAGCTGCAATCTGTAGAGTTATCTGGAAGGAAGTGTTCAATTCCCCTGCAGTGCCACCCCAGTGGAAATGAATCATTAGGCTACATTCATACGAATAGGAAAATTGTTTCCAGAACCAGTTGAAGTCTATGAGGCTATTCACATGGCAATTTTTTTTAACCACGAGTGAATAGCAACTGTCCAAAAATAGGAAATGTCCTATTTTTGGCAATTTTTCATGGCCAGACGGACCCAATTAAATTCAAAGGGCCCATTTTTAATGCCCGTTTAGACAGGAGTGCACCCGTCTAACGGCCATTTAACAATGGGTAAAATGGCTTTTTAGGTGTTAAAATAAATACTCACCTCATCCAAATGCGAGGGAACACTAGAGGGAGCAGGACCTGACACTGCCAGCGTTGTGATGTCACATGACGTTACAATATCCCTTAAAAAACAATCAATCTCCAACAGAGATCTCCCTGATTTGACTAATAGATCAGTGTTCAAAATAGAGAACCTCCCTCCATAATCCCAAATTTCCTAATCAGTGTTTTGAAGATGGGGTATAAAGTTAAAGGGGTTGTTCAGTTTTCCCACGTTGATGACTTATCCTCAGGATAGAAAAATAGGTCATTAATATCAGATTGGCAGACATCAAACTCCCGGCACCCCCACGAACCAGCTGTTTGAAGTGAATGCAGAGCTTGTCCGTTCTCTTCACCGTTTACCTGCTCGCTGCCGATATTGCGGTGGTGGGGGAGAGTAGTTGCAGTGGCTGCATCTCATGTGTATTGTGCTGAGTGTGCAATTGTTATCAATAGGGATAGGGTGATAAGCTGCCACTGCCAGACTTATCTAATGACAAGTTATCTCATGTGAGATTTGGACATGTTGACATTCAGTATACTTGATGTTCTTTCCCCAACGTCATCTGTTGGGGGAGTCAGGACATGATCACCTCCATACACATAAGATAGGTGTAAGCTGATCCTGCCAAAATCAGCAGGTTCTGCAGACTTTGCTTTTATATGGGCACCTTAAATATCATTTAGCCAAAATAGCTGCAAGTTTCTTTTTGTCTGCCGTATCCATTGGAAATTTTCTTCCATGCCCTGTCTTTGTGTGTTTTTGTTTGTAAACAAAGTTTCTACTATTGGATTATGATACAAATAGGTTACAATGTATCATTTAATGAGTTGACTGATGCAAACCCTACCAGTGGGAGTATTGTTAATTTGTAAGCACCATTCTTAATTCCCGTGCGGCCATTAAGGATACCTGCTTAGCACAGCAGATATTTGTCTTCTTGGCTAAATTGACATTATGGTCCATGTGAACAAATCAACCCTAATGGCAATGTACCTGAGGAACAGCTGGCAACAGAATAATGTACACAATGTATACAGTGATGCAATTCCCAGATGTGACAATTGCATCAGTCTCATGAGATATCTGTTTTTGTGTTTGTAGAGCCCGTACAGCCTTGGGACAGTTTTACTTAGGGAATACATACAACATATTCTGAGACTGTTTTTACCTGCAGCCATTTGTTATCCAATATAACAGCCCTGGGAGCTCAGTAAGAGCCTTGGCTGCCTCTCAAGTCTATAATCCATTTTTGCTACATGTAACCTTTCAAGAATATTTATGGATCTAGGAATCGCAATGTACAACTCGTTTTATTACATGTCATACAATTCATTTCGGAACAGTGTTATTTGGATATCTATCAATACATTTACATATTTAAGGAACCAGGAGTCAGTGTTTTGGCTCCTAAAGGTGAGGGATGTCTAGCCATACTTTTATTCAACCACCCCAACCCACACATGATGTCATTACGCAGAGTATCATCATACAACCAAGTCTAAAGACCTAAGGTGAACCCAAAAGGGCTTGAAAAACCAGCTACTATATAAACTTTTTAGTTTTTAGGAATATGAATATAAATATTACTATTCTAATATAATATTATATCAAAATGAACGTCCTCGTTAGAGCCAACTACATAGACCGTAGATGGTTTGCAGCCAAGACTTTTTTTTCTGTTTGAAGGCAATAATGATACTATGAAAGTTACTATATACTGCTTGAGAGATGAGAAAAATTCTATAGACTTGTAAAGCAAATTTGAGTTTGTAGCAGCCAACTTGACCATCTTAGTGACCTAGCAATGAGGACTCTCAGTGTTAAAATTCTCCAGTTTGTGTTTCCTTACATGATAGAGCATTATCTACAGTTTGTACATATGTAGAGAGGTAGTCATACCATTCTGTATCTATAGCATTCACTGGATGAGCAGCAGGTTCTACTCTACAGTCTGGGGTTGGGCTTTCAGTGGAAATATCCCAATTCAGCACAGGTCTAAGTCCTGTGTTGATAATTTTTGATTAAAAATAAATGGTATTATTCAGCAGTCCAATCAAATTGTGTTAATTATTATATATTTTTTTTATTACTATTTTCTTGAAAGAAAACGTTAATCCCTATTTAATCATACGGAGTTGTAGCGCATTGATATTCGCTGTTATGCATTTGTTTGACCAAGGAACCCTTTATGCTCAGTGTTGACCTGCTTTCTGGTAATTGATGGTTTTGTCAGCCACCATCTTTAAAGCAAGACCACTTCTAATCCAATGCGCAATAATTTTCCATGCTTTGCAGCTAATGAAGCTCAAAGTAGTCAATAGACAGGTCAATGGTTGAAGTATGGAAGGCTTCAAGGCTAAAAGCATTTCCGAGTGATCGGCCTAGAGCTTGCGGATTACAGCCGCTCTTAATAGATTAGTTTGAAGAGACAAATCATTTAAAAAGAAATCTATTTGTAAGCATTACTTTCTTAGATCGGAACTAAACAGCAAAGGCTGTTCCCAATGACATTTCCTCAAAGTGTAAAAACTCACCTGCTGGGAAATGTTCCCTATTGCCTCAGTCTAGACCAAGAATATGTTGCCACAGATTTGCAGACTTTTTTTTTGTATAAAGTTAGTCTTCTCGTAACCCTGTTCATCTGTGAGCTGTGCTTCCCTGTATTATCAGCATTTCTGTCATATTGGAGGAGGCTTGCTCATTGCTGCATGCAAGGTACTGAAGTCCAATGTGTTATAATAAGTCCATGAAACCTATAATGAAATGATTCCTGCCACCCAAAATTATTGAGTCCACGGATTTAATGGAATTATTGGGGAGGCAATTTCTGCTCCAAGGCTTCAAGGGGTCAAGTCACGAGAAAGGGGGTGGTGGTGGTGGTGTTTCTGGGGAAAAAAAGAACTTACCAATATGCATTATGTTTTAAGCCCACACTATTCATAACTTGTTAGCGACTGTCAATATACGCCATTTCACTAATGGCCTTAAATTAGGCCGCCACCATTCTATGGCGGGCCAGTCCGAGAGCTGCACACGACTCTCGTGCAGCAATGAGCAGAAGCTCAGCTGGGCTCCTGCTCTAACAGTCCTATTCAGCAGAAGTGCCAATACAGGCTATTTAACCCCTTAGATGCTGTGGCCAATAGTGGTTTAGAGAGAGGGGGCTTCCTCTCTGAGGCATCGGCACCCTGCAAATGAGATTGCTGGGTGCCTATATCTTTACATGGCAGCCGGGGGCCTAATAAAGGCTGTAAGCCCTGCTATAGTGTATGCCTAGCTGGCTGCACCTCTCTGGATTAGCCTGTTGGTGCCTGTCAGTATAGAACTGACAGTGTAATACACTGTACTGCATAAGCACTATAGTGTATTATAGAATCAGAAGATCGCCTGTCAACGTCCCATTGTGGGCTAGTAAATGGTTAAAATAAAAGTTAAATAAAGTTTTATTAAACAAAAAAATCTCAAAGTTAGGATGTACATTTTCCATTCATAAAAGCAAATATAAAAATCCCCTCCACCTACAGTATTTGGTGGACGTGGTATGATTCAAATAGTCCCACCAAATGTAGTTCCCAAAAATAGTGTGAACCTACCTACCTTTACTAAAACATTGTTACAAACTCTGTGTGAAAGAACTAGAGGCACTTGCAATTTTTAAACCGCCTTTGAGGCTGCACATTGACACTGGGGCGTAAGTCCAAGGTATTTTGTTACTGTCACTGCCTTTGAGCCAGCACATTGACCCCGGGGCACAATTATAAAAAAAAAAATTGTTACCATAAACATGTATAAAAATGGCATTTTTTTGTGTTCCTGATTTACTCCAAAAAGCTGTGACATATAGTGTGAGTTTTCTAATACCGCATGTAAAAGCAGAACTTACCTTTAGGTACAAATCACCCGTACTGCTCTCTAAAAAGCCCTTTTTATTTGATTACCGGCTCCATAATCATTTGCGGTAGAAATCCATTACAAAGCCTGAAATGTGTGCTAAAAACTGAGATTATTATCACAATCACTCCCTTCACTGAAATATCAGAATCCGGTTCTCCAAACCAGAAAACAGATAAAGTTGTTAGTCTAAAAGGCAGTAATTACCCCTCCGCCACCCCCACCTCCCCAGCTCTCCCGCCAATGAACTGAGCCACTAATTTAGAAAATAGGGCCAAAATGGACATGTCGATTATAGCACATGTGTATAGTTACTGCATCCTTGTAATGACACTCGCTGTAATGTTCTGTGGTCTGACGCCGTTCCGTAAGCATTGATCTACCTATACATGTAATAGCAGCCTTTGTTAAAAGCGCTTGTGTATTAGACGTACAGCCGTCTGTGTTACCGACCACTTCCTGATTTTTTTAATGGATGCATTTTACTTTACGGGCCTAATTGAACACTGTGGCTGGAATTTCTCAGAAATTACTGCCCTTTTTTTTTTTTCCTGCCAGCAATAATGAATTGCTCATGCAAGACAACTGGTCAGTAATTAAAGTTTTTTTTCATCAAGCTCTCGAATAACTCGCAATAGCGTAGTCAGTTCGGGAGCTTATAGCCTGGAAATAGCTTCAGATGAGTCCAAAAAAATAATATCCCTGAAACTTACATGTAATTAATCATTTTAATCAGGGTCGTTAGAAGTTTTACAACTGCAAAATAGATCCTCCTGGATATTGTCCAGCATTACCATAAATCAGGGGCAGTAGACATGACACATGAGGGACCTGGAGAATAGGAATACGTGTAGTCTTACTAAATTCCAAATCAATTTAGAGTGCAATGAATTTTTTTCCTAGGTTTTATTTCATTATTTATCTTGCTCCTATAGCGCCAACGTATTCTGCAGCTCTTTACAACCATTATTACTTGCTGTTCCTAGTGGAGCTCACAATCTAAATTTCCTCTCTGTATGCCTTGGAGTATGGGAGGAAATCCATGAAAACACAGGGAGAACATACAGACTCCATGTAGATGTTGCCCTTGCTTGAATTCAAACCGAGGACCTCAATGCTGAATCCAGTGGACATCTTACCCATGAATCTGACTGTAGAGCATGATGGGAATTATAGTTCTATAGAAGCTGGGTGGGCTTCGGTAGCATGGAGAATGAAATATAAACCCCCTGAATAATTGCTCCACTCACGATACTCACAGGACAATTACATAGCTGTAAATAAATTAAAGGGATTGTCCACTTGCTTGTTAAAGGGCTTCTGTCACCCCCAAAACACATTTTTTTTTTTTGGGCTTGTTAAAATCCTTATTTAACGACTATTCCCTATATAGGGCTCTTACCTCTGGCTGTGGCTTCTTTTCCTTAAAAATCGATCTTTTAAAATATGCAAATCACTTCACTACCAGCAAGTAGGGCGTCTACTTGCTGGTAGCCGCCGCAAAAAAAACGCCCCCTCCTCCTGTTGATTGACAGGGCCAGCGAGCGCTCTCCTCCTCCGGCTGGCCCTGTCAGCATTTCAAATCCCGCGCCTGTCTTCATTCTGTGCAGGCGCTCTGAGAGAAGGAGGCTCGCCTCCTCAGCACTCCCTCAGTGCGCCTGCGCCGATGACGTCTTCTGTTCACTCACTTGAGTTAATGAATCTTAAAGGAAAGTCAGACCTGGATGGTGCATGCTTATTATTCCAATCATGCTATGATTATTCCAATCATAGCATGCACCATCCATTGAAGGTGATGACTTCGGACTTTTGCATTAGGTTTATATTTTACTGACAGCTGTGTGAGGGTATATTTAGATAAGATGTTTTTAACTACACAGTCAAAATTGCATCAAAAAGAGCATTTAAAACCACACTTGGTTTTACCAGGTTTCCTGTGTGTCACACCGGTGACAGGTTTGAGAAGGTCTGAAAGATTATCTGCTCATTAGTGATCTGACAGCATCTTTTGGTTTCACTTTGTCTGTGTGTTGCTTGTATGTCCACACCTCCTGTTCAGGTGTGAATCATGTGACCTTTACCTTCCCCTATTTAGTTTGACTCCACCCATCACTCCTTGCTCTGGATAGCTTCATTTGGTGTTGGAAGAGCTGGATTGTGGTTCTAGTTGAAGTCCTGATCATCCATCATCCTTAGAAGTCAAGTGTTCTGCTTGTTGTGTTTTGTATCCCCCCCCCTCTGTTGTTTACTAGGCCTCAGTGAGACGCTGGTTCCTTCACCAGGGAAGGAGCGGGTTGTCTCTGCCCTGTCATTAAGTCTAGGGCATCTGAGGGCCACCAGGGTTTTCTAGGTTCCTGTGTATGGGCATCTCTACCATCGAGAGGTGTCTATACGGATAGGAGTTAGGGCCAGGAGCAGGGTTTCATAGGTCGTGACCCTTTTCCTTCCCTAGCAGTGAGACCTTGTTGTCTTTTGGTGTTCTCCCCTACTACATCAGTGACACTGTGGTTTTGTGATGTGGTTTTTTTCCAGGTTAAAAATCAAACATAAATGTATTTCACTTGCATAAACTGCATGGTCAGTAACCACATCACAAAATCACAGCAATCACGGAAAAACTAAGTGTGTTTTCAACATTTTTTTTTTTTTTTACCTCATCACCAAAAACATTTTATGTAGCTACTGTATTCTACAGTATAAGTCAATTGGCAACTATAGCCTTATAGGGGGCGTGCGCACTAAATGTGCCCAGTGCAGCATAAACTTTAAATACAGCCCTGCCAATGATAATATACTGCTTCTTAGCAGGACATTGGCATTAGTGTGGTAATAAATTGTTTTCAGAAATAATATAGAAGATAAAAATAAAATCATATTACCTTAAAAAAATAGGGAAAAAGACACATTAATTGATGGGCCTGTGATTGAAATTCTGTACTGGTTGGATATTGTTGAATATTTTTTTTTTGTTTGTAATCTGCATGACAATCCAGCAATGTTTCCCTAGTTTTCAATTATAAAAAAATAATTGCTGTACATGGCACATGCTGGGAAATTGAAGGGGTGAGCTCCAGAACAGTAATTAAAATAGGGCTCCAAATACAGGGGAATTTTAATAAGCTGTTACTCCAAGGTTTCACTATTTTAAGATAATCAGTCATAAATTTACAAAGATGACTATAGATAAAGTGGCATTCGCTGTAGGACTAGCCCTGTGCAACAATGTCACTTAGGGGCAGACACAGAGCAGAGGACCCCTGTGCAAGGACAGTATGTGCTCCTAGCATAAAGTACCCGTATGTCTCTAACAATCCACCACTCATTTTGAGCCATGACATGTATTATATACTGTCTAATAGGCAGAAAGAAGCTGCTTTTATAGGGGTCGGACCATCTCAGATATTGATGATGTCACCAATGCCTGCCATCGGAGCAGACCCACTCCATTCTCCAGAACTGGCCCCTCGAATTGAACAGAGAGCCACCGCTCATGCACGGCCACACTCTGTTCACCGCTATGGGGCTTTAGAAAATATGTGAGCACTGGCTTGGCGATTTCTGGCAGTCCCATAGCAGTGAATGGAGTGGTGGCAGCGCTTGTGCAGTGTGCTCTCTATTCCCCACTATCTACCAAGCATGCTCGCTTGACTATTTTCAGGACTCCCATAGCAATATCACATATGCAGGGTGTGCTCTCCTTCACTTCAGGGGTCCCATTCTGGAGATAGGAATTGGTCCCATAGGTGGGACTGCTACTGATCAGACATTGATAGCATATCTTAGCAATATACGATCAATATCCGAGATGGACCAACCACTTTAAAGGGGTTTTACGACTCTTTCTATCCTCTGGATAGGTCATCAGTATCTGATCTGTGGTGGTCTGACAGCTGTTAGAGAAGGCACCGGATAATTCATCAGTTAAAACCTGTTGGAAAGCCCCTTTATGGGGACCAAGTTTGGCTGCATGGGTTGCACAGTGTGGTACGTCTGCCCCTCACGTCAGTGCCCTTGTGCTAAAGTGGACATATAAAACGACAAGTCTCTGGGCTATTCTAATTTTGCCATTATTCATCACATTGGTCTTACTTCCAAAGAACTTTCAAAGGGGTGAACCATTAATGATAGCCATTACAGTTCCCACCTTCCAAAATGGCACATTAAGTTTCATGCTTTCAGCTTATGTCTGCTTGTGTTAGTGTCTCAGTATACTTCTTGCATTCTATTCCTAGTTAACACAGTAGAGGAGGATCAGTGTTACAGGTCCCTCGTAGATATAGAAGTGCTGCAGCGCCTGCTTATTGTCATATTTGTGCGTGTTCAATAGGTTTAATAATAGGTGAGTATAAAAGAAGTGCCCCCCATTATATAAGTGTTATGTGACCAATGAACGTGATGTCACTGGCCTAGGAGGAGGCCAGAGCGCTGCGGCCTGTTCAGACATCTGATCAGCGGGAGTCCCGGGAGTCGGACACCCACCAATCAGACATGGATGTCCTATTCCGAGTAGAGCTTATCAATATTCTACTACCGGAAAACTCCTTTAAGTTCTTTTTATTTCCAATGACTAATTGTCACGTCCCTGTGTACGTTTTCGAAGACCTTGCCTTCAGGCATAAGGTACATGTCTATAAATCGCCCAGGTGCCATAGGGAATACAGTACTTTGCAGATTGTCATACATTATATGCAGACGGCTAATGATTCTGCGGCTATATTGTGTTGAATAAGCTCTGAGATCGCACAGGCCTCTTCTTCGCGTCTGCTGTATTGGTCCCAGAGAGAGCAACATAATTAGTGTTTTTCTGATACATTTTAATGGAACGATGCATCAACATATAACCAAAACAGCGTCTTCCCTGGTTTTCTGTATATACAGCTGTTTTGCTTCGTATGAGTGGTAATAAAGGAATAAGGGAATAAAACTCAACAAAAACAACGACGTTCCCCCGTTTTGTATTTGCAGCTGCGCTATTTAATATCTCTGGTAATAAAACTGAAAGTTTCCATTAAACCAACTTCTTTTTTTATGAATATACAGAGACCAAAACCATTGTATATTGCGTTTGGGTAAACTGGATGGGATCCACCATCCTGAAGGGATTAGTCAGATATGGAGTAAAAAACACCTTACTCTGGTGGACCCAGGGGTGCACCACCAATGAGGCCAGCTGAGGCGATCGCCTCAGGCAGCACCAGGTAAGGGCAAGAGGGGGGCAGCTAAAGGGTCATGGGCTGAAGGGAAGAGGTTAAGTTAAGAAATTTGCATTGGAAAGGGGGAGCGCTGTTTCAGTTTTTGCCTCAGGCAGCAGAAAGGCTAGGCACACCCCTGGCTGGACTTTGGGTGGTTGGTTTGTCTCACATCAACCCAAAAAATGCAAAGGTGTACGCTAATGATTTACATTAACGGCATGTCAATCAGAGGCACATACCTGTGGTTTTAATCCAGCAGAGGGGAACCTCACTAATGTCAAGAATGAGCAGGTCATGGATGGTCTTCTCAACCTCCATGACTATCCCAGCTCCTGGAGACCAGCTGTGAGAAAGTGCCTAATAAATTAATCACTTTGAGGAAGTTTTCCCAGCCATGTTGGTAGGAGGGCGTAGACATGACTGTGGTTCTACACCTGTTGGCAACTGCAGATAGTATTGTGAGCTAGTGGCACGAGAAAGTTATAGTGTTATTAAAACTTGTTGCTGGGGTCAAAATAATATCACAGGCAGGTAAAGGGGTATTCTGATTTTCTGCATCAATTGTCACTTACTGACAGTGATTTATCTTTAATGTCCCGTTTCCCTGCACCTTATCATGGTCACGTGACATTTTCTGCTGTGCTGGTTTCCTGTCCCGATAACTTCTACATCTGACGTGTGGTAAGGCTTGTAAGGCTCTGCCCTGTAGACACAACATCCTCAAGGACCTTGCCTCTCAGGGTGGTGTTCTGCTCATTCTCCTGGACCCTGCACTGTAGACATGATATCAGCAGTGGTAATTTGGCTTAGGGAGGGCTTCAAGCAGGCTTGGATCTGTGATGTTCAAGCTGGGAGGAGAAGCAGAGGCAGGGACCCGATGCAGACACTCACCGCCAGTTTTGTGCTGGGATATGAACACAAGGCACAGGTCACAGATCACAACTGTGATGGAGAAGTTAAAATACACTCAGAACTTCATCATCTGACATATAATGCGTAAGCTTGAATGATGGTGATTTTTTTATGTGAAACTGGAAAATCCCTTTAACACAGGGGTAAAACCTATATTATTTGGCCATATCTATACTGTAGTCTATTGTAATACTCAGTGTAGCTCAACATCTAATTGGAAAGGTCTTCAAAGCCTACAAAAGGTTGGTTACCACTGCTTTACCCCAAGCTCTAGTACTCTATTTTCCTCCACATATTAGTCTATTATGGAATGTATACATAAAAGGGGTTTTCCAGGACTGTACTACCGATGACCTATCCTTGGGACAGGTCATTAATATCAGATCCTTAGGGGTCCGACTCCCGGCATCCTCAGCAATCAGCTGTTGGAAAGGATTGCTGAGCTCCAGAATAGACACTTGGAACTGCACAGCTCCATACACTAGGTAGTGGCTGTGAATGGTACTGCAGGACTTCAATGGGAACAGTGCTGCAGTACCAATAATGGCAACTATCCAGTATATGGAGCTGTACTGTTCCAGTGTCTGCTCTGGCAGCTTGTTTTTGGGGATAGGTCATTAATATTACAGTCAATTAATATGAGGATAGGTCATTAATATTCGAGGATAGGTCATTAATATTGCAGTCCCGACTAACCCTTTTAAGTTGGCATTAGATAAAGTCATAGTTACCGATAAATTTGGAATAATCAACTGATTAATATATATGGGGGGCTCTCAATGCTTTCTCAAGAGCAGATGTTGGGGAAGTCATGAATTTCGGATCGCAGTATGCCAAATCCTGGAGAAAATCTTCTACCAGAGGGGTTTGATGGTGGCTTGTTCTCTTCTCTCGTGGAAAGAATATGCATGCGCAGTGGAGTCAGGAAGGCTACCGACAGCGGTTTCACCGAATGACCGTTACTGACCTTCCACTGCACACACATCTACGTAATGTATATTAATTCTCCAAATTTTCAGCTGCTCAGTGGGGTTCACACATCTAATATGAAGTAATACACATTATTTTTCTCCAGTGAATCGTTCAAGTCTCCATTTCATTAGCCAGAGACTGCAATCATACCATTAATTATGAGAATGAGTTCATATGTTGGTTTATATTGCACAATACGATGCCAATATAATCCTATCATAAAGCACATATGATATAACCTAACACGTTCAGCGGGATCCTGCACAAGGGAGTTGGAGTTTCCGTTATCATATATGGAATAAGAAAACTAGAAGTAAAAATCTGAAATTTCTGTATAATTAGTTTCTCCGGTTGCTATGTGAACATTGAACGGCTGCCAAATGCCAATTCTCTGCATGCCTCTGTATGAAATTGGATTTTTACTGAGGTCCATGGCCCCATAGAATTCTATAAGTGCTGTCATACAGCTGAGAACCTGGAAGAAGTTGGAGCACTTGGTTGGTCGACAGCTGTCTGTCTCATCCGGACATTTAAGGCATACCCACAGGATCTAGGGTCTTCCACAACCTCTAGGACGGTCTCGTATCTATAGAAAGGGACCCCATCTTGCACCATCTAGAACGGTGAGGTGGCTACACATGCGTGGCTCTCTCCATTCACTTCTACTGAACTTCCGAAAAAAGCCAAGTAAGTGCAACTTGACTATCTTCGCAAGTCCCATGTAAGTGACTGGAGTGAGCTACGCATGCATGACTGCCTCTTCTTTCCCAGCAGCACAAGATGGGGTCACGTTCTAGACAGGAGATGGTCCTAAAAGTGGTGATGGGTCCTAGATTCTGTGGAGATGCCATCAATGTTCATGTGGGGACAGGGGTGCACCACCGATGAGGCCAGGTGAGGCGATCGCCTCAGGCAGCACCAGGTAGGGGCAAGAGGGGGCCAGCGGAAGGGCCATGGGCAAAGAGTGCTTTCATTGTGGTAAAGGGGGTTAGGTTAAGAAATTGGCTTTGGGGGGGGGGGGGGGGGCGCCGTTTCAGTTTTCGCCTGAGGCAGCAGAAAGGCTAGGTGCACCCCAGTGTGGGAATACCCCTTTAAGACTGCATCAAAGAATGATGCACTTACCTCTAAAATAATAGTGATTTCTTTTTACCTGTCTATTGGTAAAAAAGCGTATATTTTTAGTCAGGGTAATTTAATTACTGCTGAAAACATGAAGAGATACAGCCGAGAGATCATGAGATTTTAAGGGCTCTTCAGACCGGTAAGAGCACAGGATGGGACACGAGCGCCTAGGACCACTCTAAAATCACTTGAGAGGAGAGGGCTTATATTTTCAGTTGCAGAGTAGTATTTGCGTGTACTGCAAACCCAGTCATTTCCATCCTAATCAGAGTAAGGCTACATGGTGTATGTGTGTGAATGTGTAACCCTTGTGCCGCCACAAACCAGAAGCTCCTGCTAGAATACAAATTAGCATATGCAGATATGAGCGTAATGTTGGAGTCTATAATCTACAAGATGGGATATTACTGCATATTACTGAGACGGGAATAAATAACACGTCTGCTTGCTATAGATAGTTACTGCCGGCCCCGAGCGAGCACGCGTGGAACCAGTCTGTCTGTTCATACGCTTCATCTGCAAGTGCAATATGGATTAAAAACATATTATTATATACAGGTAGAAAAACAGGGGCGGATATTTGATCAGTTCAGCTACATATAGATTTACAGGACATGAGTGGAGTGAGCATTGCTATTGTATGCCTATGGGGAAACCATAGTCCTTCTGAAGGACAGTGTTTTCGCCAAAATATTATATTGCATTATAAACTGCTATGACAAGGTGTGCTGGTACTTAAAGGGTATATCCATCTTTTGAAAATTATTTTAGAATTTGTATATGAATATGATGTATGGTTGTATGTCTTGACCTTGTATAGTACTCCAGAGCTTCATTCACAGTTCCGCTGGTTGCCAATAGAAGTTGTCAACATGTTTGTCATCAGACATATCTCTAAAAGACCTTATACATATCATTACCGAGGACCCCCGCTGATCAGCAGTTTAAGAATGCACCGACACCGCGTCCTTCTCTCACCTCACCAAGCACAGCGCCCTCCATTTGATAGCGGCTCTGCTTGGTATCGCAGCTCAGCCCCATTCACTTCAATGGGGATGATCTGCGCCTAGGCCATGTGACCGATGGACATGACGTCACTTGCCTAGGCTAAACTTAGAGAAGGCCAGGGAGCTACTGCAAGATCCGGTGCCTTCTCAAACAGCTGATCGGCGGGGGTCCCGAATGTCAGACCCCCACCGATCAGATGCTGATGACCTATCCAGAGGATAGGTCATCAGTATAAAAGTCCAAGAAAAACCCTTTAACATCTTAACCTCCTGTAATGCAAGACATTAATATAGTTTCCACTTCCAAAATGCAATTCTCCAGAGTAAGTTCTGGGCTGGGAGATTTCAGCTCTGAGGCCCGCAGAATTGTGAATGCTGCTCTTAATCTCGCTGGGCACAGTGAAAGGTTGTGGGGGCGCTGCCAGGTACCCCTTCAGATTGCAGCTGATTGGGACACACAGTGATCGGCTTATTTTGGGCTTTTCTGAAAATGGACAAATCCTACTAAATGATGTAGTTCAATTGAACCTCATTATAGAAGATCTGAGCCTATGTTTTATAAAATAACATGAATTCTCTCTGCATTATACAGGTAGACCTAGGACTGCTCCGATTTGTTTCTGGCATTGGGATGCAGGGAGCCATATCAAAGGAAACCAAGAAAAAGTATTACGTGAAGTTGTATAAAGTCGATATTAGCTCCAATGGAGAGGACTGGATTACCCTTAAAGATGGAAATAAACATCTGGTAAGAGTCAAAGGTCCATTTTTTTTTGTAGCCCGTAAATTAAAAATCATAGGAACTAGTAAGAATTTATAATAAAAGATCATACTAATATTAAAATACCATGAAAGCCATTATTAGAAGGCTCCATTTCTGTTTAATAACTCTCCGGTCGCTCGCCAGTATCTCCCCAAACAGGTCTGTGCAATTTAAAAAGACTTAAGAGACTCGTATATAGAAGGCAAGGTACAGGGACTATTAAAACATAAAGGGCCCCTGCTCTGACGAAGAAAAGAAGTAACAAAAAGCAACTGAACTCACATCCTTCTAGACCTGATTTATATGAGAATGTTTATAAAGAGCAGTTGAAATACATAAAAGCTGATTTGTGGTAAATTGTTATTTTAGTCCATTGCTCACTTCTGTTAATGGCTAAAATAAAACGAATGGCCCTTAGGAGGGAGACTATTTGTTCGCGGTATTACAATTGAAACTGAGGCAATAGAAACGGATTTATGTATACACACGCTTATCCTGTTACGTTGATTTTATCTGAAGCAATCCTTTATTTATTGTCTATTTGAATACATAATGAATTGAAATCAAAATGTGCTCTAGTTTATCCCCATGCAGTCTATTATTCAGTATTTTCGGGCTTGCTATATAGACTACAGTTCCATAACATAACTCATCTAAGTTTTGCCAAATGTGTAGGATATAGGATGTGGCCCCTGTGCAAATACAGCAAGAAAATAATGTACACCACTCCCCCCCCCCCCCCTCCCTAATTCTGACGCTGGAAGATATGCAGTCTCATCTTTTAACTTCCAAACTTAGTGTCCATGTTTTTCTTGCTGCCTTCTCTATCAGAATGCCCCTCCTTTCATTGCTTAATTCTATGTGAATGAATCAATGAATGAATGTTGCATGCACCATTTACAGGAAGAGACAAGGAGGCAGTACTATCTGTGCATATATGATTTTCAGGTGAGGCAAGCAGACATTACTTTCTGTGCCTATATGATTTTCCAGTGAGGCAAGGAGGCAGTATTATCTATGCCTATATGATTTTCCAGTGAGGCAAGGAGGCAGTACTATCTGTGCCTACATACAGTATTTACATGGAGAGACAGAGAACCGGGGAATACCTTCAAAGTTGTAGGAAGTGCCCAGGAGCCGGTACTGTCGCTACAAAATGTATAAGTCAGGCAAGACAGAACTCTCTGTACTTATTTACAAGGAGAGACAAGGAGGCAATACTATCTGTACCTCTATGATTTTCAGGTGAGGCAAGGATGCAAGGGGTACTATTTGTGCCAATATAATTTACAAGGAGAGACAAGAAGGCAGTTATATCTGTAACTATATGATAAAAAGGTGAGGTAAGGAGGTAGCACTATCTTTACCTATATGTTCTACAGGTGAGAGAGAAAGATGGTACTATCAGTGCCAATATCATTTACATGGAGGCAGTACTTTCTGTACCTATCTGATCTACAGGTTAGGGAAGCAGATGGTACTACCTGTGCCAATATAATTTATAGGGACAAGGAGGCAGTACTATCTGTGTCTACATAATTTCCATGGCGAGAGGGAGTGCTCTCTGTACCTACAGAGTTTACAGGAAAAGTGCAGGAGGCCGTACTATCTGTACCTATATAATTTACAAGTTAGGCAAGGAGAGAGTACTATCTGTGCCCATATCGTTTACAAGGAGGTAGAGAGTACCATCGGCACCTAAAAGGTTTAAAGGACAACCCTCCGAGACTGTACTATCTGTAATTACTGTCTTACTGTGTAAGGACCAGACTGTTCCCTCTAGGAAAGTGATCACCTCATTATAATGTAACCATAGCACTGAGCTAGTGATCACTATGCTGTCACATGGGCTGCAACTATAAAACCATGCTCAACCATTATAACGGTGTGTGCTCAAGAATAATAATTTTATATATATATATATATATATATATACATACAGTACAGACCAAAAGTTTGGACACACCTTCTCATTCAAAGAGTTTTCTTTATTTTTATGACTATGAAGGCATCAAAACTATGAATTAACACATGTGGAATTATATACATAACAAACAAGTGTGAAACAACTGAAAATATGTCATATTCTAGGTTCTTCAAAGTAGCCACCTTTTGCTTTGATTACTGCTTTGCAATCTCTTGGCATTCCCTTGATGAGCTTCAAGAGGTAGTCCCCTGAAATGGTCTTCCAACAGTCTTGAAGGAGTTTCCAGAGATGCTTAGCACTTGTTGGCCCTTTTGCCTTCACTCTGCGGTCCAGCTCACCCCAAAACATCTCGATTGGGTTCAGGTCCGGTGACTGTGGAGGCCAGGTCATCTGGCGCAGCACCCCATCACTCTCCTTCATGGTCAAATAGCCCTTACTTTTCTTAAAGTAATGATGGCCACTCATTTTTCTTTACTTAGCTGCTTTTTTCTTGCCATAATACAAATTCTAACAGTCTATTCAGTAGGACTATCAGCTGTGTATCCACCTGACTTCTCCTCAACGCAACTGATGGTCCCAACCCCATTTATAAGGCAAGAAATCCCACTTATTAAACCTGACAGGGCACACCTGTGAAGTGAAAACCATTTCAGGGGACTACCTCTTGAAGCTCATCAAGAGAATGGCAAGAGTGTGCAAAGCATTAATCAAAGCAAAAGGTGGCTACTTTGAAGAACCTAGAATATGACATATTTTCAGTTGTTTCACACTTGTTTGTTATGTATATAATTCCACATGTGTTAATTCATAGTTTTGATGCCTTCAGTGTGAATCTACAATTTTCATAGTCATGAAAATAAAGAAAACTCTTTGAATGAGAAGGTGTGTCCAAACTTTTGGTCTGTACTGTGTATATATATAGCAAATAAGGCAACAGTACTTAAAGTAACATTTACAACTTTCAGTAAATGTTTAATGTCATAAGAACATATCAAAAGTTTAGACCGGTGGGGGTCTGAGCTCTAAGACCCCTAGCGATCTCTAGAATGAGGGAAGAGAAGACTCACTTAGCATGTTCTCTCTCCTCGCTGCAGGACAGGAAGCGAGACGGACTCAATAGAAAGTCTTTGGACCCATCTTGCTCCCGTCTTGTGCAATGAGGAGAAATAGAGCATTACGTGAACCCTTCTCTATCCTTGTTCTAGAGATCGTGGGGGTCTCTTCACTCAGACTCCCACCACTCTATTCTTTTGTTATGGCCCTAAGGCACAGTGCCACTTTAAGCATACAAGGACATTGTGGATTATAATATGGTGAAAACCAATTTTGCTGGAGTCTACTATAAGTGTATTGGATTCTAAATTATGGTCTTTACATAATACAGATCCTTCCAGGAAACACCAACCCAATTGATGTCGTATACAGTCCGTTCCCCAAGCCTGTGCTCACTAGGTTTGTTAAAATACGCCCTGTAACTTGGGAAACTGGCATTTCGTTGAGATTTGAAGTTTACGGCTGTAAAATTTCAGGTAAGTTGACTGTGTGCTAAAGAATAAGACACTTCCTACAGCACTTAAAACTTATATTGACTTCTCTGGAAATGCAAATCAAGAAAATGTATATAATTATAGAGTTCACTGCATATACTGTACAGTTCTCACCAATATTCCGTGGAGTAAACTTGTAATAAGTTGACTTGAAATAACCACATAATAAAAGCCTTTATTGGAGAAGTAATAGGCCCTTAAAGGCTCCTTCAGCTGTACAATTAGAGCTTTTTTGACCTCACATCACATTGTTCCTCATGCCCTTTGGCACTGTTGTACCCTTGTATTGGAATAACTTGCCTTGGAGCAGCGCAGTCACATTTTCCTCTCTTTACAAGGTAACTTTGTAGTTTGGCTTCCTCAGTGTTGAGGCTGCACCTTTGTTATTAATTGATACACTTATGTATTCGCACACAATACATGCCACATTATTGTTTTGGGTTAGCAAGCCAATTTAGCACCAAGTGAATTGCATTGCTGATGTTCGTAAGGCCCCTGTGTGTGCAATTAAAAGTTGATTGCGCCTGACTCCCACTGCCTCTGGTCCCTAGGTATCTATTTAATGTGATATAAACACCTGAGCACAGCTATGTGGCTTCATTTAGTATGTCATGTATATACGACACTAAGAAAATGTTTGGAGTTCCTGTTTCCTTTACCGCAACTGAAGCAAAACTTAAAGCTATTTATAAAATCATGTCACACCCAACATCTACATTTCTGAGGAACATCTAGTAGGACAGGGAAATGAGAGTTTCTTGAAAACTGCTAAATATGGTTTTGGGTATCAAATGGGAAAAATCATGCCTGTTGATGGGCCCTCTTGATGCCCAAATATTGAAGGCTGTTTCTGACAGATTCCTTTTGAGGTTTTGGGCCAAGGTCACACATGGAGGACATGGTTTAGGTGGTAGAGTTGCGTACCGACCAACAGTCATGAGACATATTTTTTTTGTCGGTAAGGCCTCCTCTGACACACAGGCTTAAGTCTGATGCCCCTAATACATAAATAGTGACTACCTAATAGAATGTTAGAATAATGAGTCTGTAGGTGGGATTGCGGTGGGGTCAACAGTTATCACTCATTATTTTCTCATTAACTTGCACTATGATTTGGCATTCCTGTGGCATAAGCTGCCAGACATCTTTGGTGCTGGTTATCTTGGCAAAGGGCTGGTAATAAAATAATTGTCAGGAAAAATCCAAGAGAGTAGATCGTCCTGGATGGTCTAGCAGCCACCATACATGGAGCAACAGTGGATCCAGCCAAAACTAATAATGATATTTAAAGATATTAGATTTTGGGTCCCAAATAAGTCACAAATGCTTATGAAGATGTTTATTCTCTATATAAAGCTGCCGAACATATTCTAACTAAGTAACAGAACAGATATCCTTACCTCATTATTTTATATCTTGCAGATTATCCATGTTCTGGAATGTTAGGAATGGTTTCAGGACTCATCTCTGATTCCCAAATTACAGCCTCCAACGAGGTTGACCGTAAGTGGCTCCCGGAGCATGCTCGTCTGTTAACCAGCCACAATGGTTGGGCACTTCCAACCCCAACTGACCATATTTATACCAGCGAATGGCTGCAGATTGACCTTGGAGAAGAGAAGACTGTACGTGGAATTATCATTCAGGGTGGAAAACACAGGGAAAATAAAGTCTTCATGAGAAAGTTTAAAATTGGATATAGCAAAAATGGGCATGACTGGGAACATATCATGGACTCAAAAAAGAATAAAGCAAAGGTAAGAATGAGGGTCCAAACCAAATATTTGGTTCACTTCCCATGGCTGGCGTGTTGGGAAGAACTTACTGGATCTGATTGGCTGGTGAAAGTAGCCACCAGGTTATTTGTTTTTTTGCTGCCATTTCAACGGTCCCCATTTTTTAGATTTGGCTCTCCTCTTCCATAATTTGGAGAATCACTTTCCAAGCTCAGGTTTTAGTCTTCACAACACCAATGGCAAAGAATGATGTTAGGTGAAATCAAAGCATAGAATTACTAGTCAAATGCACCCTCCATTTGTAGGTAACGCTTTCATCTGTATCAAATATTTAACTAACTAGATGGTGTCCTTTGACTGTTGGACATTATTGATGCAAAATATTCAAAGACCGTACTTTAAAAAAGAAAAAAATAATTTTAGAGTCTCAAGGATGAGTCTTGGGTCGAATTACAAGAATAAAGTTTGACATGTTTAAATTTTTAAAGCCAGGAACAGGTTAGTCTTGCATGCAAATAATAGAGTCAATTTCCTTCAAACATTCATTGATTAGATGACAAATTGCTTGAAGTGGATCTTATTTCTTAGCTGCCACAGTCAATTGGTACAAATTTGGACAAGGTGATTATGTGTAATACATTGCATGATGCGGTTAGGGCTTCTATAACTTTTGATAGCCTACGTATTTAGGCAGATACTTGCCGAGGGCACTGCGATGTCAGGAATGAGAATCTGACATCATGTCTTACATTATGTATTTGATACACGTCCATCAATATGGCATCTTAACGTTACGACTATAATTTAGTATTCTGAATGGATGGCAGTTACCATCGCATTTGGAGATATCATCCAGTTCTCAATACCAACGACTTCAAAAATATGATCTATTTGTGGCTCTTCCATTGAAAAGGATCCCGCTAATAACTTTTTAATTGTATATTTGTAGACGTTTGAAGGCAATACAAACTACGATACTCCAGAATTACGTACCTTTGCACCCATACCGGCCAGATTTATCCGTATCATTCCGGAAAGAGCATCAGTGTTAGGTCTTGGGCTACGAATGGAGCTGTTGGGTTGTGAAGTTGAAGGTAACCAACCACATACATTATATATACATACACTTTCTTATTTCTGTCTGCCAACTAATTAAGCCTGACATATATATTTATTGGTCTTGGACCCCAGATACATTATCGCTAATGCTTTTGTGTTCCTTCATTGATAATCTATCCTATGGCCAATGTACTTGGATTTACAGTGCTTAATAGTAGGAACATTAATGTAACACACATTGTCCTCTTTCCATATCCTGTAGATGGCCCATTATGGTCATTTGCATCTGTCATCATCGCTAATGTATATTGTTAGGGGCCTTGCATTTATTCAAGCAAATGGCCACATTGTGTCTTGCTCTTAATTGGTTAATGAATCAATGTCAACCGTAACATATTCTTGTACGTTGTTCTGGGATGAAGAAGGCCGAGGTCCCTATAATTGATTATTATTACATATTGGGGGAGAGGGGGGATCTGTATATTCATAGTGCAATGGAAACAGTGTATTACTTAAATGTAACCACAGAATATTTTCTCATGGCCGCAGTGTGCACTTTTTGGATCAGATGCATTAGAAATGGATTAGATCTCAGCCCCATTTAGTATTCAGAGCCAGAGGGCATCACTATGTCTTATCACTACAAAGAAAGACAGGAATCTGGCATTACATTAACGACTCTGGGCTGTCTAGTAGTATCTCTTGTGGGAACGCATGGGCTTAGAGGAGATACAGAAAAACCTGATTACATTCCGTAACACAGTATTAGGTCATTTCTGAAAATGTGTGAAAGTTTTAGAAATAGTTTAACTTAAAGAAGAAAAGAAAAATTATATCTGAAAAATGTATTCCCCTTATAGTTAATGAAAGCAGTTTTTTATGTGTCTACTAGTGATGAGCGGCATAGGCAATATTCGAATATTAGCCATAAATTAGCAAATTCAAGAATTTGTGATCTCCAGTATTAACTTAATTGCAAAAATCGGCAATGTAATATATTCGCAATAAAAATTTGTGATTAGAATATTCGCGATCAACACTAAGGGGTAGGCAACTATTCTATTGGTTGCTAGGGATGTTGCTAAGTGCCGATAATCATGATAAATTCGCGATTAGAGTATTCGCTATCATCACTATTTGTGAATACACTATATACACATATACAGTCAGCATACTTGATGCCTCCCTTCCACCCCTGCTGCCTCGCTGTGGTCCCCCATCAGTTCCTTTTAAAGAGCATCTGTCATAATGCATAGTAGAGTTGATCATGCTGATTAAAATGACGCCCTGGTTATGTCTGTACGATGCACCGTTCCTGAGAAACCTGCATTTTCGATAATAAGCCGATTAGCTAGTTGGACACTAAGGGGCCAGCCAGAGCCCTTGGAGCACCAGTTTTTGAACACCGCCACAGCCTTTGCCAATCCCCCATCCCTCTTTCCCTGAGATATCCAGCCCTGTCAATCCAGGGGATGGGGAGAGTGGCTAAGGTTGCAGGGGTGTTCACAAACTAGTGCTCCAAAGGCTCTGCCCAGCCCCTCAGTGCTCCAACTAGCTAAATAGCATATTAATAAAAATGCTGCTTTCTCTGGAACGGTGCATCGTACAGAGATAAACAAAGTATCGTTATAATCTACATGATCAACCCTACCATGCAGTGTGAGTGTTTTATTAGGGTTGATCATGCTGACAGATGCTCTTTTTCAGCCGCTGAATGTCAATAGTGAGTGTTCTATTCACTGACAAGTGCTGAAGAATTGAAACATATAGGATATGACAAAGTTGTAAAAAGTTTCATATTCACAGTGAGTATCCTTTATTAACCTGATACAGGATTAAATTAATAATCAACCAGATTGTAGACTTAATTTTAAGAAACATGAGTCATCCTCAACTGGTTAAAAAGACAAATCTTATTGAAAAGGGTTTTATTCCTTATCTATATGAGATATTTTAAAACTTCAGCTCAAGATATGGAACGTTCACTACATAGATATAAAAGTAAGGAAATTATGGTAAAAAAGTAACCTCATATCTAAAGTGCTGACTGTTATCTTTCAGCACCCACAATTATTCCCACCACGCCCAAGATTAGCGCTGAAGATGACTGTGATGATGACCAGATCCCCTGCCACAGTGGTACCAGTGAAGACTACAAGATCACAGGTAAAGTTATCGCTCTGGGACCTTTTTAATTTTGCTGGTATGAGACATTTATAAAGCAATTACATGGAGCTGTCTGGAGTAGTGATGGGAACAATGTAGAAAGTGATTTTGGGCCCCTGGGATCAGTCATTTAAACAATATCTTCCACGTGAAGGAGAATTCATAATGGGACCCTGGCACATTATCAATAGGGCTCATGTGCATGGCAAACCCATATGGAGTCTCTATGGACAGCCTGGATACTACAATAATATACTTCCTCTATGAGACATCATAAGCTTGCCAAGAAGCCATATTTCTAGGGAAGCCATTTTTCTAGGGAAAACTGCCTGTGTGCCTCTAAAGTCAGACTGCAGTATGGCCCCATTGACGGACACCATACTAAAGGGTTTTTTCTAAGAATGAAATGTATCACCTTTCTACAGGATAAATGATAAGTATCTGATCAACTGGGGTCATACTGCTGGAAATCCAACCAATGGTGTCCTGTGTCTCCCAGTTGAATGGAGCGATGGTCGCACATATACACTGCCGCTCCATTCAAGTCTATGGGACTGTCAAAGATACTGTAGTTTGCTATCTTGGCAAGTTCCATAGACTTTGAATGAAGTGACTTCACACAAGCATAAAGGGTTTTTCCAGGCTTTTAATATTGATGACCTACCCTCAGGATAGGTCATCAATATCAGATTGGCATGGGTGTCGGACCCCTACCGATCTGATATTGATGACCTATCCTGAGGATAGGTCATCAATATTAAAAGCCTGGAAAACACCTTTAACCATGGCTCCATTTAAATGGGAGACCTAGAATCCCCCTTATTTTTATGAACGGTGGGGAGTTCCAGCAATCAGATAGGTAATAAATGTCAATCTTGGGACAACTCTTTTAAGAATATATACAACACATATACAACTGTGTGCATGCGCCTTTACAGAACAATGGCGCAGGAAGTTCTTGAGCTATGAATCAATAGTAAATGTCTCAGCCGTGTGCCCCTGAGGTTATGTATTATGCATTGCACGCAGTATTACACCGACATTCTTCCCTAAAGAAATTGTGGCTTAGTATAGGCCCCGTAGATTTTTATTATCCATATAACACAAATCCATAAAACGGCCTTGTCTGTGAACCCTATAACTGGAGCTAACAATAAAAACCATGTTTTCTCCAAGCCGATTGGGCACACTTCTAACGTCAAACAAATAAATCCAAAGTAATTTCTTTTAATAGATTGAAAAGCTAGAAATTCATTAATCTCTGCAGACCTGTTTGGCTCCACGTCATAAACTTTGCTATGTTATTAACACATCACCTGCTCAGTGGTTTATATAACTTTTACAAGTCTTAATTGATGAATATTTGGGGGGGGTGAAGTCTATGTAGACCCCGGGACAGGCTTAATTATCCATCCCTGAGTATAGAGAATGTTGTTGTAGGATTGGTGTTAGGCAGCACATTAACGATAGTGAGGTTTAGAGTTTCGCTCGTTGGTAATTTACCTTTTGATTGTTGAGAAATTCCATCCTGAAACTGCAATAACTTGTCAGAAGATAATCCCAACGATGCAAAGTGTAATATAAACCATTGCAGACTGCGAAGCTTAACCACATGTTCCTTGTGAAGTATTACCCTGCTAATACAACGTGGACGGTTTTGCCTTTTTTCGTGCAATAATTACCTCTTTACTTTCCTGAAAGTTCATTATCCTCCGTAGAAAGGTGCGGGATATTCGTGTTTCACAGAACTGTTGTAAAACCAATAATCCAATAATTGCCCAGATTGCGTTGAGATCTATTACACCTGTTCATATTTTCAACAACTTACACAAGCTGTCATTCATACGTAACCCGATAGTCAGACATAGATCGTTTGAGATAATTTAGTTCATGTAGGTTATAAAATGAATCAAAAACACGTGAGTGACACAAGCCCCGGTAATTGTTACCAGCACCTTAAGTGTGAATCTTATTTTAATTGATGCCATCTTAAATTCACATCAAAGTATATTACAGTAAACCTATACCCTTTGGTATCACCGGAGGTCCATCTGGATGGAGGAAAAGTAATATTTGCCATTTAGAATCTTTTTTAAACTATTTTTTGGACTATTTAAATACCTTTGTAATTGACAGGAACTTACTCAGCCACATTCCATCGCTGGTTGCTTTTCAGGTCAGCAGTCGCCTCTACGATCAGCGAAGAGGTGCCGGGGTGGATCTGTGATGGTGTGTGCAATAGGCACGGGACTGTTTCAGGAAGCTCTGGCTGTTTGGCCTTTTAGTGATTCTGGACACCAGGACAATAAGGTCCCTGGCTCAGCGTCCAATACCAGAGCTAGACAAAGGATTTAAGTTTAGAACTTATTACTTGTCAGTGCCTGTGATGTATGTCCCTGGCTCCTGTTGTTCTGTCTGCTCAGAACATTGACGCATTTCTGTTGGGCTAGGCTTGTTTCAGGATTTACCCATTGTCTATGGATTAGCTTTCTATTGTTTCTCCTTGTTTAACTCCTTGGCTTGTTTCTGAATTAACCACTTCTCTACTGATTAGGCTTTTACTGATTCTCCTGGCATTGACTCCTCAGCTTGTTTCTGGATTAACCTATTGTCTTCTGTTTTGGCTTCTTCTGGCTTAGACTCTTGCTTGTTTTATTCTCCAGATCATCCTTGACATCTGATAGGTCCTCTACCTGTGAGCTTGCACTTTTTTTCTGCCACCTTGCTTCACTGACGTCACCTGGGTCCCAAGCCAATGAGTGTCTAAGACTGGCCAAATGCATGAGATACTTGTTGGCCAAATGCTCATTCAGCCAACTACGGTCTCACCCGAACCCTCCCCTGTATACATACTTAAGTATTTATGTACTCTGAATGGGGAGAGGGGAAGACACTACAGGAATCCTCTGACATCAAAAGGATCAGACATGTTGAGACTCAACTGCCTTATCTCCATCGACATCCGTCATAAGTTGGGGGACCTTATGATCACCGAGGTGGACCAATATACATCTATTGTGTATGGCCAGCATAACTGACAGTTGTAGCATGGTTCCTTACTTTTTTGGGTCAAACATGAGGCACAGTATATATATGGGTACATGGTGGGCTATGGTGGCAGTAAGCTGTCTAATGATGGGACCTCTTGGCCATTCCTTTAGACAACTTACGGATATAAATCCTAACTCGTCCTTATTATACTCCGTAATTCGTGGCTAGACTGTTAAACTCATGCAGGGAAGGTCTGCTTTTCACCAGTTAACAACCAATCCTTCATAAACAACAATAACGACTGACAAGACAACATTTGCCATTTTCCAATTTTCCGTGCACTCAACTTAATAAAAAATAAAAGGAGATAATGCAATCCAATCAAACACATTCCCGGCATTCACACCCCCATCATCTTACAACAGTGAATACCTAATGATGATAAGTTTGATATATGGCGCATTAGTACGATCTGCACAACATTATCATTCTATTAATATGACGGATGTGCACTGTATTATCGTTACGCTTATGGACTCTTCTATTTGGCTGTCATGTAATACTGGGCTATTGCAGTTTGTAACTAATACTCTTGACTTATTCCTTTATTTGTTTCAGCTGGAACGACAATTCATAGCACAGAGACACCGACAACTGAAGACATCACGAAATCAGGTAAATTCGATACTTGTCTATTTTTTGAAACCATTCTGTAACTATAACATGGACTTTCGGCATGGCTGCTATTCTTCCCAGAAGGTGAAAACAGCATGGGCACTATAGTAATAGGTTGGTACCCCTTGGAAAGATGTCTTCATCCACAAAAGTGATTTAGATGCAAAGTAGAATTCTTCACAAACATTCATGAAGTCATAAGTGGCATCGGTCCTCCTGGATCTTGCCACCTGTATCACAGATAGGACCACTGCTTGCCGTGGATTTCTATCAGGCACCAGGGCCTAGGTGACCGCTACCGATGAACCCTCTATAGGTACAACCTTGTTGCATTGAATTGGAAGATGTCATCCCGCATATTTTTCAGACGTCCTTTACCTGGCGGTTCTTGCTTTCTTGGTGAATGTTTTTTCCTCTTTATGGATATACTTTGATATCTTATTTTCCGAGCTGAGCACCCTAAACTGAGGAGGAATAAACCACAGACCTCTGGCCAATTCTCTCACTCCAGAAAACAACTTAGCATCTGTTCCATAAATATATTCTGTCCTTTATCGGCATGTAGATCCTCCATGGTGAGCGGAGGAACGTGCCAGGTTTGTGTGAATACTAAACAGCCACAATTCACTATGAGCGGGCTGGTGGAGGTCTGTTCAAAACTTTTCATCTACCTTTTTTTATTTTTAGACGTCATTAAGTAAGATGGCAGAGGTTTACTCGCGGATCGATAGTTTACACTGGTGGAAAAATAATAAGGACTCTTTTATGCTACATGCACACGACAGTGGAAAAAAACATCAGTTATAAACGAACACACTGTCAGTTTTTCATGGCCATTTTGCATCCATTTTCTAGCCGTGTGTCCGTTTTTAATGTCTGCTTTGCATCAGTTTTCATGTCTGTTAAAAACGCACATAAAAAATGGATGAATTTTATTGGCAGTTATTTCTAGACCCGCCCTTCTGAGAACACCCACAGGATGGTAGGCCCATAGCTAAAATAATGTCCCCCATAGTGTAGGATTTCGTTTTTTTTTTTGCAACTTTAATAATGTCCCCCATGTAGGCCCCCTGGTAAAATAATGTCCCCCGTAGTGTATGATTTTTTTTTTTAATGTCCCCAGCTTTAATAATGCCCCCAATGTAGGGCCCCATCTTAAATAATTTCCCCCATGGTTTAAATTATGCCCCCATAGTGGCCCACCTTATCCAGTCTTCTCTCTTCACTGAACAGGACTTGCCGAAGGACCTGTGATGTGCGCTATGACGTCACTGAGCGCTCCCACGTGGTCACCACGCATATCGCAGGTCCTTCGGCAGGTCCTCCTCAATAAAGAGTGAAGAAACTGCCACAGCGCAAGTAAGTGGGTGAGAAAATTATAATTTTTTAAGCCCTAAATGGCCATATAGATAAAGTGTACCCGTTTTTAACGGCCGTTAGACAGGTACACTCCTGTCAATCGGCCGTTAAAAACTGTCCCACTGATTTCAATAGGGTCCGTCAGGCCATGGAAACGGCTAAAAATAAGACATGTCCTATTTTTGGACGGATGCTATTCACTGGACGTTAAACGAACGGCTATGTCAATAGCCCCATACACTTTCATTGGTGCCAAAATTGGCCGTGTGACGGCTGTTACTTAAACGGCCGCCACAGGGCTATTATTCACTGTCATGTGCATGAGGCCTTAAGGATAATCATTGCTGCCATATAAATATTAAAGGGGTTGTCTCACTTCAGTAAATGGCATTTATCATGTAGAGAAAGTTACTACCAGGCACTTACTAATGTATTGTGATTGTCCATATCGCATCCTTTGCTGGCTGGGTTCATTTTTTCATCACTTTATACACTGCTCATTTGCAGGGATTATGACCACCCTGTAATCCAGCAGTGGTGGTTGTGACTGTACGTCTAACCTATGTGAACTCCCTTGGTCCTGGACACCAGAGAGACCGGCATCTTTTTCTATAGTGCACAAGCACGACCACCGTAGTGCTGCTTGTAGACAACACAGTTTCAACAACCACTTCCAACATGCCAGGTCATCCTGAAGATAAGATTGATGATCGTTCATGAGACACCCCATTATGGGGCACAGAGAAATCAATAAGTGGAGTCATAAGTGGAGGATGCTTTTTGACATCTTGAGCAGGAACCGTGCCCCCACCCTCAATACATCCATGTGCCCTAATAAGTTATATAGATATGGGTTCTCCAAAGCAGACACCACCTACCCCATCCTAGACCAGTGGGATTATGGGAGCAATCTGGTGTAAAACTGCCCATCACCAAGTAGTCACCTTCAAGACAGCATAGCCGATGGTATCCCAGCCTCCTAGCGCTCCACTAGTTGCACCAATTTTACAAACAACTTATACGCATTAGTCCAAGGTTATATAAGGAAGCCATGCAATGGCTCCATAGGGGGCACCACCCGAGGACTCTGGTTCCCGATCCCGTTTACATTCAATGGACAACCGTGACCGATTCCTGAGTCACATCCACATTATTTTGTTCAGCAGCATTTTCTCTATTTCTCCAACCCGGCCAGCTGAGTAAATCGCCAGATGACTGCGCATGCTCCAATAATGCAGGCAGTGTGCGCAATGATTGCAACCGTGCCTCTGCTATTGCCGCCATACATTCAGTGGTAAAGCACCGAATTATCTGTTTCTCACACTCAAATTAAAGGAAAATCACCACTAAGCATATGCTCAGCCTCAGAATGGCGCAGTCTTCCCTGCAGCTGTTGCTTCTTCATTATAAGTTGCTGGGATCTTCACATTTTTATCAGTCGGAGCCACATGATAAGACCTGGCTCCTTCTACTTAAACTCTCTCCAAATTTACATTTCTAGATAATATTTTACTGTTCGGTTTGTGCAGCTGTCAGCAGTCATGGGACCTCCGTCTCGGTCATTACATAACTGCTCACAAGAGACCTTATTTCCAAGTAGTCTGTGTGTCGGCATTATAACTGATAAACCTAACTAAATATGGGCTCCTTCGACATCCTTGTAGTTACAGATGTAGCAGAGCTGAATTTGTCACTTTAAAGAGGACCTGTCACCTCTCCTGACATGTCTGTTTTAGTACCTACTTGCATTTCCCATGTAATAGCAATTCTGGAGCATCTCTTCTTTTGACTCTATATTGCGCCATCCCTCTGTCATTCTTGCTGGAAGTTATCAAGCAGTTTGCAATGAAGGTCCAGCCAGATGTTACCAGTTGGGGCGTTTCCCTGCACAGTCTGGCAGCACTGATTTTGGCGGTCTATACACATTTGACATTTCATTCATTTTGACCAGGGCCATATCAAAACACTAGTGGGCCCAGTGAAGATTTCATGGGTACCTCAGCGCCCCCTCAGAGTGACTGGCACAGATGCCCCATGCAGTGCTCTGGTCTGGTTGCCCACAGATTGGCAGTCGCATTGCCTGGGCTTCTTCACTACGTCTGATGTGATAACTTCTTCCTATTTCAAAGTAATGATGATGTCACACATGATGTCATCACATGTGATGCAGAGCAGAGCCCAAGGCAGCTGTACACTTTGGATAATATGGACCCCTGTTGTGTAATGTGTGCTTGGATCTCCTTGCGGTCTCCTGTTCTCCTGAATTCAAATTTGCGCATATTTTTGACGGGGAGGGGGGGGGGTGATCTCTGACATCTCTATGAGGATATGCAAACATAATTTTTGTGGATCCGTTTGGCCGTTCCACAGATTATAGAACGTTTCCTATTCTGGTCCACATCGTGGATGAGAATAGTCCTTTCTATGGATGGGAGTGAGACAAACGTGGAATGCACAAGGAAGGGATCCGTATATTGTGGGTCCATTGTTTGCAGACTGAAATGCGTAAAGCGTAAATGAGTCTTTCTGTTGAGTGGGAGAAAGTACACCCTCGGCCGTTTGTACACCAATCTGAGAAATGACAAACCCAGCTCTGCTACATCTGTACAGGAGGTATGACTGAATCATGCCATAATTATTTCAAACAGTACGTGTGTAGACATCCAGAATCTACATTGACATCCCTTGTGAATATCCAGGAAGAGTCTGGCCATCTTGTCTACACGTCCTGTGCATTCCTGGAAGGCCCTGTAGCTCTCTAGAGAGCGAGCCCAACCTCTGACTGCAAGGTGCACGCTGACTGCTTCCTCTGGAAGAGCAGTCTGCTCCTATAGCCCATTGAGTGGGTTATACAGTATATTGATCAAGTCTTTAATGGGCCCCATAGAAAAATGTCAATGGGGACCACCTTCATTTGGACAATAATAGATTCAGATTCAAACATAACATATAAATATACATATAAATGACACATAAAGATGCACAGATACATACGACACTCCTATAAAAGTAATGATCTCTTTGGCTGGATAGATAATGTCATCGCATTCTTACTCCTATATATTGCCATAGGCACGGAGCAGCACCTTGTTCACACTCTGATTCCATCATCGCATTTACAATAGACGTGTATGAATGAGGGCTGTCTCTAAAGAATAATTCCAAATGTGCTGTCACCACGGAAACCACAGCAGCCCGCTTCCACTTATTCCTGCTATCTCAAAGCAAAACCCATTATTACTATGCAGCTCCATTCATGATTTCAGGGCTATTTCACAATGCACTAGAAAAATAAGGCCCATTTGGTTTCCCCGTGAGCGGCTTAGTCGTCGTGACCTTGGCACAGCCATGTGATGACACTGGACCTGCTGATATCCCATCCATCTGATCTCTGACATGAGGCAGCGCACATCGGAAAATCTGCTTTTTTTATTTTTTTTATTTTTAGGAATGCAGACAATACCATAGGGTTAACCGTAGGGACTGAGATGACTGCAGCACTGTCAGCAGCAACCAAGACGATTTGTTAAAAATAAGTTTCCTTCTCGTGCCAGTTGGCTTGTCAGACACTATAGATCGGGGATCAGAAACCGTCGGCACTCCAGCTGTCGTGAAACTACAATTCCCAGCATGCTCCATTCATTTCTATGAGAGTTTTGAGAAGAGTAGAGGAAGTATGCATGCTGGGAGTTGTAGTTTCACTATAGCTGGAGCGCTGGAGGTTGCCTACCCCTCCTATAGATAATCACATTATGTCAGGACGACCCTTTTATATTTATCGTCCTCTGCTGAAATCCTGTACAGTTATAATACTTCTCCAGCTGAGGTTCTGCTTTAGTTGCATCTAGTCCGGACAATCCACTGAGAGCTGAACAGTCTGAAATCCAAGGAGACTCCACTGTCCTGCTCTGTTACATTGTAGCAAACTGTTATAGTGTCATAGTAAATATTGTATCAAACTAGCAAACTCGATTTGTCCTTCTCATACTTCTGAAGACTACCTAGACAAGTGTGGCAAACCCTAGGTCTGTATGAGTCATTGGGCTCTGGATGTAGAGAATACATATTCCTATACCTTGGCAGCAAGCAGAGATCTTGAAATTTGTGAAGAATTGAAACACAAAATAAATTTTCAACTTTTAATTTGTCCAGAGCAAGATTAATGTTGATTTAGGGCAAAACAATTGTAGGGGTTTTCTAGAACGCGTCTGGGGTCCAGACAAACTTGTTCTCTGACCCCATTATGATTTTAAGAACTGGATTGGGAGAACTGGTCTGGAGGATGAGTGGTGGAAGACTACTAGGTAGTACTTACCTGTGCCTTCCCGATGATCTGGTCTTACATATAGCCTATGAATGCCATAGAGGAGTTCAAGAGGACCTGTCACCATACAATGCAATGAAATCTGCAGGCAGCATGTTATAGAGCTGAACAGCTTTTAGAGACTGACAGCTATCTCTGTATACACACTTACACAGAGAATGCTATCACTGATAACACCTCCCTGTGTACAGTTATCCGTGACTGACAGCTATCTCTGTATACACACTTACACAGAGAATGCTATCACTGATAACACCTCCCTGTGTACAGCTATCAGTGACTGACAGCTACCTCTGTATACACACTTACACAGAGAATGCTATCAATCACTGATAATACCTCCCTGTGTTCAGCTATCAGTGACTGAGTGCTATCTCTGTATACACACTTACACAGAGAATGCTATCAATCACTGATAATACCTCCCCTGTGTACAGTTATCAGTGACTGACAGCTATCTCTGTATACACACTTACACAGAGAATGCTATAAATCACTGATAATACCTCCCCTGTGTACAGTTATCAGTGACTGAGTGCTATCTCTGTATACACACTTACACAGAGAATGCTATCAATCACTGATAATACCTCCCCTGTGTACAGCTATCAGTGACTGAGTGCTATCTCTGTATACACACTTACACAGAGAATGCTACCAATCACTGATAATACCTCCCCTGTGTACAGTTATCAGTGACTGACAGCTATCTCTGTATACACACTTACACAGAGAATGCTATAAATCACTGATAATACCTCCCCTGTGTACAGTTATCAGTGACTGAGTGCTATCTCTGTATACACACTTACACAGAGAATGCTATCAATCACTGATAATACCTCCCCTGTGTACAGCTATCAGTGACTGACAGCTATCTCTGTATACACACTTACACAGAGAATGCTATCAATCACTAATATCTCCCCTGTGTACAGCTATCAGTGACTGACAGCTATCTCTGCATACACACTTGCACAGGGAATGCTATTAATCAGTGATAAGTTGGCCCTGTGTACAACTGAAGTCAGAAAATGCAGAGATTTAAATGTATAAATTACAGGCTTTACTGAATCATTTCCCACAAAACTATACATCAGTCTGCTCAGCTCCTCCTGCTCTATAACGTGCTGCAAGATTGCACTGCATTTTCACGGTGACAGGTTCTCTTTAATAATATTAGCACAGGTGATGGCAGGCACAGGGGCCAATAGGACTGCAGTAGTTTGCCACTTTCAGTTGTTTCTGGATTTCCAAGGGTTAACGATCTAGTGTTTATGCCTCGAGTTCTGTCAGGCATTCATTTATTCATCCATGGGGTGTGGGTTTCTCTTTGTCAGCACAAACACAACTATACTCAGAGGGAACGCGCTTCACGCCTGTCACCCTCTGGGCAGCGGAGGTGTTAAAGATTGTTAAAGGAGGCTTCTCGGCTGACTATTATATTGTTTGGCGGCAGATGGGGCCCGAATGTAAATGCTGTTTTTGAGGATATGGCATCTAAAATACAAAAATGAAGGCAATTAGATCACTGCAAAAATATGCGCTCGCCGGGGAAGGATGTCGGATTTCTAAGACCTTATTTGACTTTGTTGTGAACAACGGTAACATTCCTGGAAGAATATTTTCTATGTTTTGTTCTTCGAGGCGGGTTTCCTTCCTTGGGCAAAAAGCAGCAGTCAGGGAGTTGAAAGGATGTCGGAGACATGATTTTTGCAGCAGGCAGCAGAAGTCAAAAACATAAACAAGCTTTATCTGTCGCACACATCCTTCTATTCATCTTCTTAAACCTTTAGGAAAAAAAAAAAGAAAAGCAATTACATTGTATAAGGCTGTTGGGAAGCCTGGAATAAAACGCACACAATTTTATAGGATCTCATAATGTCATCTAATACCAGCTCCCTCGCTGTACGCCAAGGCCTGTTTCTGGCGTTGTGCCTCTGTAAAAGGGGAAATTTGATACACAGTGACATCTAGTGGCCTCTCCTATGTAACTGCAATGCACACATTAGACAAAGTGCACATTTTTCTTCTGTTTAGCTTTTTAATCTTTTTTTTTTTCAGTATGTCATGGAATGGGATTTTTACAATTTGTCTATGAATTACATATTATTTATATGGGCTCTTTCTGCTATTTGCAATCATCATTATGTTTTCATTTATTCAATATATAAAAATTGAATAGAATTGCAAATAAAAAAGTATTTATTCATCTATAAATAGTTTTTGATATAAATGCCAACATATTACACAGCGCTGTATATATCATGTAATCACTCTTATCGTTGCTTGTCCCCATTGGTACTTACAATCAAGTTTCCTGTATTTTTTATATTAAAGGGGTATTCCAGTTATCCCCTATTTGGTGACTAGTAGATTGGTGGGGTTCCAACCGCTGGGACCCCCACTGATCACGAAATCGGGAGTCCTGTTCCCCATTGAGCCGCCCTAAATGAGCGTAGCTGACAGTCGCAGCTTCTACATTAAGTTCTATGGGAGTTCAGGAGCAATAGAAATGAATGTTCGCATGCCCGATCAATTGCTCTCCTTTCGGGGGGTTCCACGGGCTATGGGGCCCTCATTCTAGTGATAGGTGTAGGTCCCAGCAGTAGGACTCCCCCACCAACTGACCTCCACAGCCCCTGAGTTACATACATTTTACCAGCCTAGGTGAATTATAACTATCATGGGTAGTAAGGGGCTCATGACTTGTTTGCCTGAAGGTTTAGATCACTCTCAGTCTGCCCCCCTGTCTCTTTCCATGGGGAATTACTTGCAATGGAATCAATGACTGTGTTGAATTATTACTGATGTCAATATGTAACAGTATACTATACCGTATGATACTGCCAGCGATGCTCCATACCAACCATATGACGGTTCGTCTCTACCGCTGTTTCTTAATGCCGCTGCCTTTCTATGTTCCTACAGAGCCACCGCCCAGCGATCTGGACTGTAAATTTGGATGGGGATCAGAGAAGACAGTCTGTAAGTGGGAACATGATAACACTCTAGGACTAAAGTGGACAGTGCTGAACAGCAAAACCGGCCCAGTACAGGATCACACAGGTAAGCATGACTATGGGAAAGCGGTTGTCTCACCATTGAACGGCATATTCATTCAACAGATCATAAAAATGAAGTATATTTGCCATTTACATGCATGAAAAGCACAATCCAGTGAAGATATATGACATTTACTTACACGGTATAGTGCCACCTGCTGTTCAAAGTATATAGCAATGTGTTCATCCATCTACTCTGCTGAGTGCTGCTGGTCACACATGCTCAGTCACTCCCCCCACACTCAGATCTCCGCACAGTGATCCCATGTTCACTGCAGAGAAGATAATAGAAATAACCTTATGTCCTGATCAGAACCTCTGCATCAGCATGGCAGTATGGACTCCTGCAGGAAAAGTAGGGACTATGGGGTGTATTTCTGGAGCAGATTGCGGTGAAATATTATTTGTGCCTCAATCTGTGACTTTTTCCTGCTCACGCCAGGTCTAAAAAAAGTGGGCAGGGAAGGGGACGGGCTGGCAGACCCATCTCATTTACCATTTTCTACACCTGTTTTAGGCATAGAAAATGGTCTAAATGTAAAACAGAAAGGACACGAGACCTCTTCATAACTTCGGTAGATCCACCACTGCCGTCAGGGGTTATCTGACACTAATAAATGCTCCCCAAATGCTGTGCCCCTCACACTGATTCTAGTTACCTGGCTCCCTGCACCGCTCCTGGTCCCCGCACCACCGCTGCTGCTTCTCCCCATGCGTGGATGACAACATCCAGTGTCGGGGGGGGGGGGGGAGCAGCCAATGGCAGGCGGGGATGAGGTTGAGTCTCCCTAGTATCGCAGATGACACTAGGGAGGCTTATCCCCATCACCACCAGCCATTGGCTGCCCCCCCCCCCCACCCCCCGCCTACAACGGATGTTTTTATCCTCAAACGGGGAGAAGCAGCAGCGGTGGTGCGGGGACCAAGAGCGGCGCGGGAAGCCAGGTAAGTAGACTCAGTGTGAGGGGCCCAGCATATGGTGGAGAATTTTTTTAGTGTTGGATAACCCCTTTAAGACCAGCGTCTAAAACTCTGTTCTTAATAAATGACCCCATATATTTTCAGCTGCCAGAGGGGAAAGGAAACTGATTTTGTCAGAACTTGTGCCCAGCAGCACACAGTTGCACCGAGAAGGACAAATGGAAATAGAAAATGATGATGATGATGATGATGTTTTTGTGTTAAATGCATTGCAAATTACTTTAAATCGACTTTTCGGGTCTTTTGGCATAAAAATGATCTATGATATCATCCCTTTAATTATCTTCAAAATGGTTTGTTAGAATTCAGTTGCTAAGGAACCAACATATTGGCGGGAAATGATTATTACATTTGTGATAGAAAACTGGCATCAAAAAGTCAAAATTTTTGGCTCACACCATCTTTGTCAAAAATGTAATGACTGTTTCCAATTTACGACGCTCATGACACATTTGAAAAGTCGGTGGAAAATTAAAACTGGTTAGTTTTGTTAATTAGCTGCTCTTCAGATTTATCAACTGCCACCTTTTAAAAAGTTCCAATAAAGGTCTAAACTTACTCCAAGTAGGGGACGGAGCAGCAGCTCTAGACAGAAGTGTTATGTTCAAAGCTGCACCAAATTAATTATAACCTCATGCAACATTTTGATAAATATGACAGAATTTACGCCAATGCTTGTGGATGATCATTGTATTATGATTCCAAAAAACACTGCCATCTAGTGGAAGTGCACAGATTTCTATTTGCTTTTGGAAAACAATTAGAATTATGGCATATTGGACTCTAGACAGTCATCTTGGAAATACAGTCAGGTCCATAAATATTGGGACATCAACACAATTCTAGCATTTTTGGCTCTATACACCACCACAATGGATTTGAAATGAAAAAAAAAAACAAGATGTGCTTTACCTGCAGACTGTCAGCTTTAATTTGAGGGTATTTACATCCAAATCAGGTGAACGGTGTAGGAATTACAACAGTTTGCATATGTGCCTCCCACTTGTTAAGTGACCAAAAGTAATGGGACAGAAAAATAATCATAAATCAAACTTTCACTTTTTAATACTTAGTTGCAAATCCTTTGCAGTCATTTACAGCCTGAAGTCTGGAACGCATAGACATCACCAGACGCTGGGTTTCATCCCTGGTGATGCTCTGCCAGGCCTCTACTGCAATTGTCTTCAGTTCCTGCTTGTTCTTGGGGCATTTTCCCCTCAGTTTTGTCTTCAGCAAGTGAAATGCATGCTCAATCGGATTCAGGTCAGATGATTGACTTGGCCATTGCATAACATTCCACTTCTTTCCCTTAAAAAACTCTTTGGTTGCTTTTGCAGTATGCTTTGGGGTCATTGTCCATCTGCACTGTGAAGCGCCGTCCAATGAGTTCTGAAGCATTTGGCTGAATATGAGCAGATAATATTGCCCGAAACACTTCAGAATTCATCCTGCTGCTTTTGTCAGCAGTCACATCATCAATAAATGCAAGAGAACCAGTTCCATTGGCAGCCATACATGCCCACGCCATGACACTACCACCACCATGCTTCACTGATGAGGTGGTATGCTTAGGATCATGAGCAGTTCCTTTCCTTCTCCATACTCTTCTCTTCCCATCACTCTGGTACAAGTTGATCTTGGTCTCATCTGTCCATAGGATGTTGTTCCAGAACGGTGAAGGCTTTTTTAGATGTCGTTTGGCAAACTCTAATCTGGCCTTCCTGTTTTTGAGCCTCACCAATGGTTTACATCTTGTGGTTAACCCTCTGTATTCACTCTGGTGAAGTCTTCTCTTGATTGTTGACTTTGACACACATACACCTACCTCTTGGAGAGTGTTCTTGATCTGGCCAACTGTTGTGAAGGGTGTTTTCTTCAACAGAGAAAGAATTCTTCGGTCATCCACCACAGTTGTTTTCCATGGTCCTCTGGGTCTTTTGGTGTTGCTGAGCTCACCGGTGCGTTACTTCATTTTAAGAATGTTCCAAACAGTTGTTTTAGCCACGCCTAATATTTTTGCTATCTCTCTGATGGGTTTGTTTTGTTTTTTCAGCCTAAAGATGGCTTGCTTCACTGATAGTGACAGCTCTTTGGATCTCGTATTGAGAGTTGACAGCAACTGATTCCAAATGCAAATAGCACACTTGAAATGAACTCTGGACCTTTTATCTGCTCATTGTAATTGGGATAGTGAGGGAATAACACACACCTGACCATGGAACAGCTGAGAAGTCGATTGTCCCATTACTTTTGGTCCCTTAACAAGTGGGAGGCACATATGCAAACTGTTGTAATTCCTACACCGTTCACCTGATTTGGATGTAAATACCCTCAAATTAAAGCTGACAGTCTGCAGTTAAAGCACATTTTGTTTGTTTCATTTCAAATCCATTGTGGTGATGTATAGAGGCAAAAATGGTAGAATTGTGTTGATGTCCCAATATTTATGGACCTGACTGTATATGGAGTCTTAGGTATCTTAAAGAAAATGGATTATAATTTTAATTTTCATTACATTTCATTACATTGCTTAATCTCCACTAAGTTACAACCTTTGGGGAATGCAATATCTTCTTATGGAGATTTGCATACTCTCTTTCCTGAGTTACATCCTGCATTGCATAGCTGCATTCACATATCCACAGGCTTCAGAGCAGAACTCTCCCACTAATCTTTGCTGGCCCCAGAATGGTTTGCATTGAGTTTTAAATTTAAGCACTATACAATAAGCTTGTTTAGTTAACACTGACCTTCCCTCTACATTAAAGCGGTGTGTTTGACAACAAGGTTGTCGACTGTTTCCAATGACAGCCAGCAGAATTGCGAATGTAGCTCTGGAATATAATGCCGACTATCCTATAAATACTGCCATGTACATGGCTTTATCTAGAAGCTCCCAGTGAAGAGGGATATCCACATTTACTATATTGTAGACATTAAAGGGATTTCTTCATGATTAGACGCTATCCCCTATCTTCTGGGGACTGCGGGGACCCCTGCCGATCCTGAACAGCACTGCGCATGCTTTAATGGCTGCACCATTAGGATGGGAGAACAGGATCCCCCAGTCTTGGGATTGGCGGGATCCAAATGGTCAGACCTCCACTAATCGGTTAGTTATCTAATAACCTGTGGATAGGGGATAACTTTTATTCATGGCACAACCCCTTTAACTGTAGGTACCGCACATAATAACAGGATAAAGTGGAGCGAGTTTTCTTGCAGATTCAGTGATGGTTCACTCCTGAATCCCGCTCAGTTACATGAGTTAAACAAGAGCTTTCTCATAAAAGGGGTGATTTATATCAATTTACTCCATTGTTTGTATTCTCTCCCCTACTGTTTGATGGGCAGTGGGCAGAAAATTAACACCGCGTTTGATGAATTGAGCCGCTAATGAAACATGATCTAATGTACTTGAACGGCCAAATTTTCTTCATTTTGGACAGTGAGCCGCACACATCTCATGCAGTTAAGCATTAAACAGACTGGTTATCTGTTCCACACAGTTGGTCCTGAGCACAATGGCATCACTATTTCACAGATTTTATATTTAATCCTTTTTTATATTTATATATATTTTTCAACCAATCACAGCAAACTGTTTTCATGAAAATGTAGCCCTTAAAGGGAATATCTAAACCGGTTCCAAATTGTGTTTGGATAATTTTTTAATATATTTTGTAGCACTCAAAACTCCATTTTACTTTAGCCATTTTTACAAAATCTTGTGCATAGGCATAGAGTTAAATAAAAAAATATTGGCTACCTGCAGACACCACTAGAGGGAGCTTAGGAGCTTACTGAATTGAAGTCAATGATAAAACAGAGTGCACTGAGCTCTTGGTGGTAGCTGGAGGCATCCATATTTCTGTCATGTAACGAGACTATCCCCATTATATGATATAAAAAGAGCTGCATATACTATAAAGAAAAAAAAATACTAATATCCTCAATCCCCTTCTGATGCAGTACAGATGCTTCTAGTCGTAGCTTACAAGCGTCAGCACCTGAGCACTGCAGCCAGTCAGTGGCCCCAGTGGTTCTATGCTGTACTCCTGGCATCAGCACTCAGTGGTGACAGCAGTGAGTACAGCTTCTGACCACTGAGGCAATGGAGCGATGATAGCAGTGAAGTGCTGGCCGTCTAGAAACAAGGAACATCATTACTATATGAGAGGAGGACAGAAGAAGAGTAGTGTTTTTTTTTTTGTTTTTTTTTAAATAGGATTCTAATTTAGTTTAAAAAAAAAAGATAACCCCTTTAACTCTTATGTATTTACAAGGCTCTGTATCAATTTAGAGGGTCATACACCATCTTTTCTTCTATAGCCAACAAAGAGCATTAAAACATGAGTAAAAGTTATGCCATACCATTACCATAAACCATTACCATAAACTCCCATACCAGTACCGTACAAGTACCATACCATTACCATAAAGTACCATAGAGTACCATGAAGTACCATACAGTACCATACAGTACCATACAAGTACCATACAAGTACCATATAAGTACCATTAATTACCATAGAGTACCATACCGGTACCATAAAGTACCACAGAGTACAAGTACCATATAAGTACCATAGAGTACTATACAAGTACTATACCAGTACCATAACGTACCATAGAGTACAATACAAGTATCATATAAGTACCATAGAGTACTATACAAGTACTATACCAGTACCATAACGTACCATAAAGTACAATACAAGTATCATATAAGTACCATAGAGTACCATACAAGTACAATACAAGTACCATATCAGTACCATAAAGCACCATAGAGTACCATACAAGTACCATTCAGTACCATACCAGTACCGTAAAGTACCATAGAGTACCATATAAATACCAAATCATTACCATAGGGTACCATACAATTATCATACAAGTACCATATCAGTACCATAGAGTACCATACATGTATCATACAAGTACCATAAAGTACCATAGAGTACCATATAAATACCAAATCAGTACTATAGAGTACCATACATGTATCATACAAGTACCACACCAGTACCATAGAGTACTTTACAAGTACCATAGAGTACCATATCAGTGCCATACAGTACCATACCAGAGCCAGTGTGTTACTAAAATGCAATCCCTCTGTTTTTTGCAGGAGATGGCAACTTTATTTACTCCGAATCTGATGAAAGACATAGTGGAAAAGTCGCCCGCCTCCTAAGCCCTGTTGTGGAATCCATGAATTCCTCACAGTGCATGACATTCTGGTACCATATATCCGGATCCCAAGTTGGTTCCTTGAGTATAAAACTACATGACGAAAGACAAGAAAGCTTCGACCAAGTGCTCTGGGCGGCTGGTGGCGACAGCAAGTATCACAACATGTGGCGAGAAGCTCGAGTTCCCCTGTACAAGTCCGTAAAGCCATACCGGGTACGGTGAAACGCTGTGGTTTTCTGTTTCTATGTTAGCGACCTTCCACAGGAAGCAAGTATGTGAACTTCTGGGAGGACTAATTCCCACAAGGGCATCATGGTGACCTGGCTTCACCATTTGTGACCAATATATATCATGCAGTGAAATTATTGGTTCAGGCACTTGCCAGATATTCCACATACATCCAGAGGGGTAACTTAAAGTTCCTGTGCCCCAGGGCAAAATCTGTAGCTACTATGTATCATGTATGATAATGGAGGCACCAGGGCCTGGGTGTGACAGTCCTTCTAGAGTAGGAAGATTGGGGGTTCTCAAGTATTTGGTATCCTGTGTAGTACATCATAGACTTATTGTATTAAATACAATCCAGTTACTGACCCTTCCATATCCAGTTGCTATAAGGCACCTAAAAGTTAGCCGAAGGCCTCCTGCACACGACCCTATCCAATTTGCGGGCAGCAAATCGCAGATCCACAAAATACGGATGCACTCCAAATGTATCCATCAATTTTCGCGGAACCCACTGTAAAAAAAGGCTATTATTGTCTGCAAAATGAATAAAGAATAGAACAGATTCTATAATTTTCCGTCTGGCCTTACGGATGCGGACAGCACACTGATGACGTCTGTTTTTTTTGGGGGGCCCCTAGAAATGAATGAGTCCGTGTGCCATCCACAAAAAAATGTGGATCGGACACAGACCAAAAATATGGATGTGTGCATGAGACCTAAAGTGAATGTAGCTACTGCCACCAAGAGGAGAAAGTAGTAGTAGGATTGTGAGAATGACACATCTACAGAACACTAGGACCCGATGAGATGCCCTTAATCTGTATATTGTCATACCGGGCAGAATCTTTTTTACATGTTCTGGCTGCTTAAAATTGAATATATTTTTTAATACTATTTTTTCAGGTGGTGGTTGAGGGCAAGATTGGCATGGGGAGTACTGGAGGAATAGCGGTGGATGATATCGCCATTGCTAATAAAATTGCTCCTGAAGATTGTAAAGGTATGAAACTGTCTATTAATGCATAACATTGACTTTCTGAAATGGCTGATAACGCCAATACGGCATCCGATGGACCATGGAAGAAAATCTTTGTATAAAATGTGAGGCATATCAGGCTCCACTAAGGCAAGCTAGACTGGGCTATGTTACAGATCTTTTAAACCGACAGCCTTAAAGGGGTTGTCTCACTTCAGCAAATAGCATTTATTATGTAGAGGAAGTTAATACAAACCGCTTACTAATGTATTGTGATTATCCATATTGCTTCATTTGCTGGCTTCATAGATTTTTTCATTACATTATATACGACCACCCTGCAATACATCAGTGATGGTAGTGCTTGCACATTATAGGAAAAACCACAGGCTTCTCTGGTGGCTGGGACCGTGGGAGCTCACATACGCTAGTGCTTTTTCCTATAGTGTGCAAACACGTCCACCGCTGATGGATTGGTGGTCGTAACCGCTGGATACAAGCAGTGTATAATGTGATGGAAAAATGAATCCAGCCAGCAAAGGAGGCAACATGGCGAATGAGAATACATTAGTAAGTGCCTTGTATTAACTTTTTCTACATGATATTTGCTGAAGTGAGACAACCCCTTTAATATGACCATGTTCGTGTACGGAGCCTTAATATGACCATGTCTATGTCACCTTCACTTATAAATTGTGGTATATATAGTCGATTATAACTTGTTAATACAGTTGTATTGATTATGCTCTGTTGGGTTATTTAGGACCTGAGCCACCAAAATCTGGAGCTGGAACCGTGGACCAAACAAATGATATACAAGGTACGTTTTATGCAGGAGCATCGTCATAAGGGTGGGGCAGTAGCGATGATAGCAAGATGGCACAACAGAGTAATAACGAGCCGGTGCATAGGGCAAAAACACCCTGCAAATGGCTGCATGTAACATAGTAGCATGGTACATAAGGCCGAAAAAAGACATTTGTCCATCCAGTTCGGCCTGTCATCCTGTTATCCAGTGACCTTTTCAATACTTTACACAAACATTAGTAGAAACACTACCAACTTGCTTTGCCTTGTCTTGATCTTGGCTTGCGCCGTCACTTTTTTGGCGATGACAGACCCTCGTCTCACTCCACGCAGCTCTTGCCCCATTAGCCCAACCTTAATAGATGATCTCTGTAAAAGGAGCTTGGCAGCAGATGTTGGCACTGGCAGGATGTGGAAGACATTTTACAACATCCTCATTATACATCTTACAGGACACGGCAGAACGTCAATAGTAAAATATCCTTACCACGAGATGATACATCATGCATGAGTGCCGAATGTCTGATCTGATGGGAATGTGTCCCCTTGGGCTCCAGAATCCAGGGCATTATGGTAGACAAGCTCTGCAATATTGTACTGATGCGGGTTCGGCTGAGCAGTTATCTCAGACACAGCATCATTTTTTCTTTAGGCTTCTCTACAATATGCAGCTGCAATGCTTGATTGATACGACAGATATTATCTCTTTGTTTAAATCTTTACATTGAAAGGAAAATACAGTGCAATCTGCAGGCAGCAGGTTATAGAGCAGGAGGAGCTGAGCAGATTGATATATCGCTTTATGGCAAAAGATTCATTATAGTTTGTAATTTATTCATATAAACCTCTGCTCTTTGTGTGCTCAGGAGCCATGTGGGCTTATTGAATGACAGCTAATGCTCTATGTTTAGTGATGCAGAGATAATGTACCTGCAGTGCATCTGTAGGACTCTCAGCCAAGGCTGAAACATTCAGGCCAGTGCTCTGTTCTGGCATATAGATGAGGGATCACCTTCTATGACATCCATATACTCTAGCAGGGCATATAGATTAAGGTTGTCATCCTGAAATAATCCCTTCAAAGGGACCAGGTCACTTGCAGTCCTTCCCTCATCCATGGGGTTTTGACAGTTTAGAATACTATGGCTTCAAATATAGACTTAAAGTGTACCTGAGTTTTCAAAAAAAAAGTTTGCATATTGTTATATAATCATAACTGTGAAGGAACAGGTGTATTTTCTTTCCTACAGTCTCTTTCGCCCATATTATTCCCTGCACAGCTAGATACATTTCACTCAGAAGCAGTGGATGTCTCCCTTCTGTTGAATCTGCCAGTACTGTATACTGTGACCACACTTCCCTTACTTCCCACTATGTATGTTTTCTTCTAGGGAGCTCAGAAAACTGATAAGGGAGAGATTAGATTTACAGACACACAGGAGCTTCTCTGCTCTTTAGAAGCAGTTTATATGCAGTGGTTCTATCAGGCTCAGGAGCTCAGCTAGCTCTGACATGCTCCCACTTCCTCTCAGCCATCTTCTGAGTCTCTGTTACCAGGGATGGATCTTGCCTGACCATAGGCAGTGGACTGCAAATTAGGTGGAAGTGAGACCTCTAGTGGCCATGACTGTACAGCTTTTTTCAGGTGGATGCAGGCCTATTTTTTTAATGAAGTAATTTAGAAATTTGCTAGTTACATCATTCTCTATTAATTGAAATGAAATTGTGTGAAAGTACAGTGACTCTTTAAAGGAAACAAGACAACATTCTGTGCTATACTTAGTGCAGGGCCTAAGGGGGAGGAGCATGACACAGGGATTCTCTGAATCTATGTGTCATACACTGCCCCCACAGGCCTGAAGTAGCTATAGCACAATATTTTAGTCTTGTCTGAAGCGTACCTTAAACTAGTCATACATGATGGAAGGGGTGAGCAGTTACTCGTGTGTGGAGCCAGCACACCCACAAGTTGAAAAAACTGTGTAAAATTTTAGCAGGTCATTTAAAATAACCCCATAAATAGTTGACACTTACAATGTTCATTCCTTGTTTCAGGTATCACACCTAATTATCCTGGTTCGAATAACACGGTCATCAGACATCCGGGCGGTGTACTGAAGAACTTGGACCCCATCCTTATCACCATCATTGCAATGAGTGCCCTGGGGGTACTCCTAGGTGCTATATGTGGAGTGGTCCTCTACTGTGCTTGTTGGCACCATGTAATATCACAAAGAAACTTGTCTGCCCTAGAAAATTACAATTTCGAACTTGTGGATGGTGTCAAGTTGAAAAAGGACAAACTAAACACACAAAATACATATTCAGAGGCATGAAATGGCGGAAGTAAATGTAGTACTTTTGGTGGAAAGACTGAAATCAACCTTGGTGAAGGCGGACCGATGATCTTTTACTGTTTAGGCTAAAAAATGCGTTGGTTGTCGTGAAGCCAAACTTCTCTCAGGAGCTTCAGTGAATATACCTGAAAACTATGAACGTATATACAATCTGAATCATGTACAGCTGGCTTTTCTGTTCGTTATTTCGTTTATGGATAATCCGATGCTGGTGTTGAGACCAATTATGATCGATTTTATGGTTTTGTAACCTCTGTTTCGTTTTGTTCTGTTTCCTGCTGCGGATACTTCTTGGTTGTGCACAGAACCCAGAAAGCGGTCACGAGACAACACTCGGTGGGGAGGTGCTTTGGATGGGCACATAGACCTATGTATCCTGCATCCCTACACATCATTGGACTCGCAGCACGACTATTTCGTGTTTGTGCATATCTGTTTGTGCTGTAACAAAGGCTTAGGAAGTCCTAAAATGTGCCACTATGATGTTTTTTGGCATTCTTGAAGCAAAGCTATCCATTATCGTTGTGTTTCAGTGTTGTTCTGAAGCATAGTGCTTAAAAACGTCTATACAGTACATGCACCGTCATCGAATGCAACAGCAATAGGGGGTAATGGTCTACCCTTTGAGGAAATGTTGCGGCACTAGCTAGTGGATGTCCTCTCAAGTGCCTTTTTGTGTTTGTGCTAGTTTTGACTGTATTCTCACTGATTAGAATAATGTTCTTTTTTTATCATAGGCCCTTGTCAATAACTGTGTACTAGAGTGGTCATTTTTTTCCGATGACCTCCATCAGGCAAGGGCTCTGGATAAACCATCAACTTGGCTAAAAAGCTTTTCTTTTTGAATATCAATTCTTTTCATTATTTTTTTTTTAAGTCAAAACCACAAGGTTATTGTACAAGAAAGCTGCAATATTAAATTTGTGTTCTTCTCTATAGAATGTATTTAACAATTTGTACTCACCTCTGAGTAGACAATGTAAAAGCTTTTAGCCTTGACTCAGAGGCAAGAAGCAGCTCTGTTGCTGAAAACCATCTTTTTTTGTTTAGAACGAACAAGGGAAAGTTCTGACATTTACCCTACAAAGTTTAACTTTCTGTCAAGGGGTCAGAAGCTTTGGTATCATTTTTCCAAAAAGTCAAGTGCTTATATAATACCCATGGTGAAGAACAGTAATGTGTTGTATCTCAATGCCGTTGGACCAATAGAGGTTGGTGTCTACCTTGTAGATACGTGACATCATTGTTTTTGTACCACACTATGAAATAACTCTTAGACCAAATATACTAAGTTTAGTCAACCTTTTGAATTGTAAAGGTTATGGACACATTTGGGGACAATTTTTTCATGATTGCCTTCTATTTTGGGTTAAAAATAATTTCTTCAACTGGTCTTTATAAAAAAAAAAAAAACTTTCTACAGTTTGTCTCTCCCTTCTACAGTCTTCATTTTCAGTGCATCTGCAGACTGTCTCTTTTGTGTCTCAATCAATCCATCGGAGAGCTTCTCTGCCGATTCAACCTGTAGCTCTTATCTCTAATTTCCTAACAGCTCATAAATGCTCATTTACGCAAAATTAGGATCAAACTGATAGGACTTTAGCTGAAATGAGTGTTTATGAGCTGTCAGGGAACTAGAAATAAGGACTACCGGATCAAGCCATCAGAGCAGCTCTGTGATGGATCCACTGAGAAGCACCAGTCTGCAGATGCAGTTTTGAAGAGTGTAGAAGACAAATTGATTACTTTTTTTTAATAACGACCAATTGGGAAAATGCCTTTTAGCTCAAAATAAGTAGAATGCAATAATAAAATAAATTTCCCCAAAGGTGTCCATAGCTTTTAAGTCTTTGATTTTACTTGGGGTTGAGGAAAGTAGCGCAATACAAAATATTCCATGGGGGGGCCAAGGGTTTGACATAGATCCTAATTCATTTCCTATGAAGTCCTACTGATTATGGATTGTCTCAGTAGGGCACTCACATTATCAATATGGACCTATGTAACTTAGACCTCATAATGTACGTTTTGGAGTACATTATGGGTTCATATTTGAAGTAAAATTGTCATGAGATCATATGATATTAGAAACTAATTGACCATATACTTAGGTGAATTTAACATTTTGTTTCTATTGGTACCATAGTCATTACTTTGTGCCGTTGCCACTTGTTCTCACAACTTTCTACACAGCTTCCATGTTCTCCCGGTACCTGTTGGTATGCATCACGTTTATAGAATTTTGTTGGGTTTTTAACTTCAAATTACTCACAGCTAGTAGCATTGTAATTTATTATTTATTATCACTTTATAACCTTAGACTATTAGATGTTCCCTCTGCTCTAAAATCTGCCCTGGTCTCGTGTGCTCCTGGAGAGCAGAAAACTGGGACAGCAAATGGATTTGTGAATTATGACCACAATATGAACCTACAGGAAAAGCTTTCCTGGCCACTCTTATGGTGATCAATAAATACAGGACTGGGTGTCTTGCGTGCTAGTGATTTCAAAACAGGATTAACTGTTATAATAAAATCACAGCCAAAATGATGTCATAAAATTGGGGAGAAATGGCCTTGTGCTCTGTCATATATGGTACTGGGCTGATAACATCCCTACAGCATCACAAAGAAGAGACAGTAATAAATGTTAAATGCTACAAACTCCAAAGTGATTGTTATAGGTTGGTCACACCGCAAAAATACTAAGGGCAAAAGAGACAGGCAGATGTCTAATGACAGTGGAGGTCTATGGGACACTTCACCCATCCTTGCATACTCTGCCAGCAATGAATACCACTCTTCTCATTCATTGTAAAGGGTTTACTAAGCATTTTAGAACCCCCCTGTACAATATTGTGAACTTTCAGTCACTCATTCTGTCCCATTTTGGGTCCCAATTGTCCTATCTGGCTATATTATGGAATAGTCAAGAATGAGAAGGTCCCAGTTTCCAGTGGAGAGATGATCATACATGCTAGTTCCTCTCCATTGCAATGAAGGTGAGTTACTGAGAGAGTATCAAGATCTGAGGAGATCCCAAGTCATTGACCTCCTCTCATGTGATTAACCTCCACTGAAGTGATTGACCTTCTCTCATAACGACTGTTAGTACTCACCAATGTGACATTCAAACTTTAGCTAGTCCTATGTTATATGACTAACCTTAAAGGGAATCTGTCACCACATACCTCGGAATAAAACCATCAGCCTGTGGAGATGTGCATTTGAAAGTAGATTCTAATGCTCTTTTCCCATCTTGATATGAGCCCCAAATTGGGAGAAATAAGCTTTTTAATTTTATACTAATTAGCCCCTCAGTACAACGAGGGTGTTGCTGTTGCACCTGAGACTCTGCACATTTTCTTTCCAGGCCACACCCCCACATATTTGGTTATCGCCAGACAGATGTGCAGACAGATTCCATCAGTCCGGCGATCTCAAGTCATGTACTGCAGATGCGCCAAACACACTGCCGTGAGACTTGAAGGCCAGACATGAGAATTTCTACACTGTCTGGCCGTGTCAGACAAAGTGGTGGGGCACGGCCTGGAAGACAATGAGCAAAGCCTCGGGTGCAACAAGGTGCAACGTTGCACCTTGCTTAAAACTAAAAAGCTTATTTCTCCAAATTGGGGACTCTAATGAAAAAGTCAAAAAGTAATGGTCTACACTACAAGCGCTTATGAAAACATTTCTGAAAAGTAGCATAAAACTATTGTTCTCCAACAATATTATCTAGAGTCTGATTGGCTTTGTCATATTTTCATAGGCTCTGGTCACATTGGAGTAGAGTTTTTGAAGTGTGTGATTGCAAGAATAGTATAGTCTTCTGCTGAGCTATTCATGATGTCACAAACACAGCAGGCCCAAGGGAACCTGATGGGTCCCATTATAAGCCAAGGGGATCTCTCAGGATTAATTTGGATTAATTGGGAAAATAATCTGTCATACTAGTCAAGGTTCCATTGAAAATAGAAGCTATGACAGTAGTGTGAACAGAGGCACAAGATACAAATCATGTGTATAATTTTAAAAAAAAATTGTAAAAAGTTATTCATTTAGAAAGTGTTGTATCATGCCACTCTTCTAGCACCTTGAAAGCAGCACACACTTGTTGCTGGAGTTTTGATTCGATTTCTGTGGGCATTTGTATATATTGTGTATTACCTTTGTGTTGTTTTTTTTATTTTTATTCCTTTGTAAAAACTTAACGGCCCAAAAAGTTCCAAAAATTTCCATAGTAAATTTGAGCTCTTATCCTATCTGCACCAATGGAGGTGGTGATTCTGGGGGAAAATGATACTGAATCTTTAGAACTGAGAGAAAGAAATCTTGCACTGAAAACTATATTTAAAACTGTATGTTGATAACATTATTAACCCTTTCCCAGCCAGAGAGGGTTGGCAAACGTTTGCTTGGAAGTTTATTTTGCCGCCTCCCCCCTTCTGCTGGGATTAAAGGGATTTGTTTGTAAAGGCAGTGTTAAAGAAAATTGTTCATTTATATTTGTTTTAGATTGTTTCATAATTTTTAAAATGTATAAATAACATATTTTTTTCTTTATTGAAAACTATTAAAAAAAAAAATTTCGGTAGTAAAATGATTTCATTTTACTGGTATATTATGGCTTCATGTTTTGTATCATCATGAAATTTTGTGCAAATTTTTTTACAGAAATTTTTATTTTGTATGACAATATGACACTTGTAAACTGTTGTTTTGGAATGAACTGCAAAGCCTTAACTTTGAACGACATTTGTATTCTTGGACATTGAATTGCATAATATCACATCAAATAGAACTGTAACTTAATTCCCAAACGATGACTACTACATTCCAAAGATACAGTTGAAATAAACATTTTCATAAAATATTTTTTCTTTTGCATGACTTTTTTATCATATTTTAGGCACATCGGAAAATCAATATTCTACAGGTAGATGGGGCTGATTTGATCATTAGGCATCATGGACTTCTGAGCCTGTACAGAGAGGCGTAGGCACTATGTGAGTTGCTACATGAGGCCTGGGGCGGACTGGGAAGTTAAAGTGGCCTTGGAAAAAACTTAAAAGTGGCCCCATGTTGTAGGCGAGTCCAAATTGACAGAAGGCGGAGCAACATAAGAAGGCAGGGCCGACACAAATGACAAGTAAACAGGGACAACAGAAGTAGGCAGGGCAGCAATATCGTAGCGCAACACAAAATACCGCCCCAGCAGAACCAAATACCACAATGCAGCATAAAATACTGCCCTATCACCATACTGAGGACAGTTATACAGTTGAATTCAGGAACCTGCGGCTGCTGGCCAGGTGCATAAGTAAGAAGCTGAGCTGCAATACCAGACGCAATCCATGGACAGGTGTGGTGCTGTTTTTGGAACAATGCAGCCATATTTTTCTAAGGGCCCATTTACACAGCCGTATGAACGGGTCCGCACCCATTCTGCAATTTTGCGGACCGGGTGCAGACCTATTCATTTCAATGGGGCCGCAAAAGATGCGGACAGCACATTGTGTGCTGTCCACATGCGTAGTCCAGTTCCGTGGCCCTGCAATTGTGGACAAGAATAGGCATATGATAGTGCCAGCCATGTGCGATCTGCAAATTGCGGAACGCACATGGGCCAGCATCCGTGTTTTGCGGATCCGCAAAACACAGCGGTCGTCTGAATGAGCCCTAATACTGGACAATGCCTTAAAATTCTGAAGTTTGCAGAAGTCTCCCAACTCTGCAACATCCTCCAGTATCAGATATCAGGGAAAAGATCTGTCATATTGGATTTGTTTGGAAGGTAAATCACTTCCAGAGAGGTCTAGCACTGGCTTATTTTCCTCTCCCTCAGAGATGGAGAGACGCATAGACACATGCTTGACCAAGCCAAGAGTTAAGGCCCTTTTACACTGGATGATATTACAGCAGATTGTCAGGAAGGAAGTGTTCCATCCCAACAATCTGCTGCTCGCTGGTGGAGGAGACCACTGCATTTACATGCAGCGATCTCCTCCAGAGATGGGTAGAAACAATCGTTAATGCCATCGCTCTTCCCCATAATGACTCAATGTTTCCCTGCAGAAGATCGTGTTCACATAGCACAATCTGCTGTCGGGAAACGAGTATTTTTGTGTTCATACAAACAATCTAATTACCCGATGAACAAGCGTGTAGAGCGCCTTTAGGTGTATGGAGCTTGAAGGAATACTTATCAGTACAGATGACGAGTGAATTAATTTGACACCAAGAGAATGACAGAGAGGGAGTAAAAGGAGGAGGGGTTAGAGAGACTTATCCAGGCAATCTTCAAGCCACCAACAGTCATCAATGGCTACTCTAGGGATGTAATCTTGAGATTCCTTTCATATAGTATATACCCCTAAGGGACATCTTAGGAGGAAGACATAGAGCAATAGAGAGTGAGAAAGAGACTTTTCCAGGCAATCTATGAGCTGCCAATGGTCATCATCAATGGTTACTCTAGGGATGTGACCTGGGGATGTCCTTCACATAGTACATACCAGTGAGTGACACTTTAGGAGGAAAATGTAAAGTCCTTTAGATACTCCTACTCCTGATTTAACACTCATCAAAAGTGCCGGGACCTTTAAGAAGAATTCATTATAAAAAAAGTCTACATGCCCACCGAAAAAGACTTTAGTGCGAACTTATCATTTCATCCAACCTGTCATGTTAGAATCTGTTATTGGTGGGTTTATTGGTTGGTGGGAATCTGTTATTGGTGGGATTCCCATTTCTTAGACTATATAAGGTTAGCTGAAAAGACAATAGACAATATAATGCTTACCTTCAACAAACCATCTGTATGACATGTCAGGAAGTGTTGAAGTACACTTTAGATTTTCACATGTCAAGCAACTAATTCAAAGCTGTATTTAAGTGCCTTCTGGTTTAGACTTGAAATCTATCAGACATTCCTAAGTCTTTGGGTAAAAATGAAACCATATTTTCATAAGAAATCAATGAACATGTATCAGTCAATCGGAACTATGAGCTTAACAAAAATAGTCAATATTTGTGTCCAAATATAGTCTAAATTCACACTTCTCAATACGATGATTGTCCTACCATTCAATAAATAATCAAATACACCTTATCCAAGTGTGGTTCTTCGATTTCCATGATAGATGTTTTATATTCGTCCTTCCTCCACACGTCTGTTGCTTGCTGTACCTCAAGTACTAGCCAACCTCTGGGTTTCGCCCTGATGGCTCTTTCCAGGGCATCAAGAAGCAGAAGTGCGGAGGGAGGACAAATATAAAACGTCTATCACAGAAAGAACCACACTCGCGTATGGGCATCATGGTGGCTCAGTGGTTAGCACTGGTGCCTTGTAGCGCTGGGTTCCAGGTTTTGAATCTAGCTCAAGGACATCAACTGCATGGAGTTTGTATGTTCTCCTCGTGTTTGTGTGGATTTACTCTGGTTTCCTCCAAAAGACATACTGATAGGGAACTTAGATTGTGAGCTCTACTGGGGACAGTAAATGATGATAATGCCTGTAAATGTTAGGACAGTAATCATACTGAGCAGTGTGAATTTGGACTCATATTATGCTCTGACCTGTGGAACATTGTCGGGAGTCCAAGTATCAAATCTCTCAGAGGCTGTTGGGCAGGACCAGTCAGTCCCTGAATGCTTTGCTAAATGAAATTTCACTGATTTCACTGTATGTAGGGGCACTCTCAGTTTGACACTGTTAATTTGGGCACTCTCAGTCTGATACTGTTAATAGGGGCACTCTCTGGCTGACGCTGTTAATGGGGACACTCTCAGTCTGACAATTTTTATAATGATCCTCACTAACTGTCAGTCTTTATGGGGGCACTCTCCTTAGCACTGTTAATGGGGGTACTTTACCACTGTAAATGCCAATGCTTAGATTGTCATTATGGGGTGTGGCCAAAACGTATGGGTGCACTTAGTTGCAAAATTTTCTGCAGCTTTTAGCTGATTTTGGGTGTCATGTAAAAAACAAATAATGCAAGCAGCAAGTTGATGTATTTTGGTCCAGGACAACTATGAAAATGAAAGCAATGACCTGATATTTCATTTTTTGTTTTTATGCAGAGTTGTATATGCAATAGAGCAGGATACGGGTATACGCTGATGCCAAATTATGCAATGACTGGGTCAGGTGTAGATGATAGTCTATGTTTTGTTCGTGACGCCACTTTATGCAGTGACCAGGAACGGGGTAGACAAATAGTTTGTAGTTTTGTTCGTGACGCCAATTGCAGCGTGCGCAGGGTACTATCACAAGGCCCTCCCAAGGTGTTACAACGCACGTCCCAGGTTAGAAATCCCAGAGTGGTGTAATGGCCTATAATGTCTCTATAGGAGGTGATAATGGTGTCAACGGTGTCTCCTACCTGGGTACAGCTGGACTCCTGGCTCACTTGCAATAAATTGAGTGTAGTGATAGTAGGAGTAATAGAGGGATTTTGCAGCAGAAATTGATGTCCAAACCTTTAGGTGAAGTTCAAACTTGTCTTTACTGAAGATAACTTTAATCCAAGCAAAATACAGCTTTGGTCTCTGGTCCCAGCAGGTTTTGGCAATGGTTGGCAGGAATAAATCTTCTGCACTATAGCTCTGGAGCTTGCAGAAAAATACGTCTACTTAGTAGCGCTGTAATGGTGGCAGGAATTTAGCTTCTGCACTTCTCTTTACCTTCTGCTTTGTGGGGACTGACTAGCTGAGGAGGAATATGGCTTCTCCTATGTCTCTGGACTTTACTCACAGATAGGCTCACAGGGAATGCTTTCGTCCTGGAACTTTGGAGATTGTCGGATTGCTTGTCATCCTGCTGAGGCTGCAGGGCTCAGGCTGGGGATTTGATCAATGTCTCAGCCGAGACAAAATCCTGGCTTTCTTCCCTATGCAGGGGGACTCCCGAACTCCATCACACAACCTTCCCCAACAGGGGTGGCTGGGACACTGAATCTAACTTCCCTTCTCTCCCAAGCTGCAGGATGTGGGAACAGTCCACACCTCCACAGAGGGGGGAGCTAAGCTGGAATGAACCATTCCAGCCTAGATATACTAAACTGTAACTAGTTCCTTACCAATCCATTGCTGCCAGCTGCTGGTGAACATGGAAAATTACAAGGAAATTTACATTTAACATACTTTAAATGCACAGTTGTGAAGACATAAATCATATCAGATGACAATGTGAAAGCTCTTAGAAGATAGTAGAGGCGTGTAGTAACACAACTCTGGGGTGTTACATATATTTTATCAGATTCTTTACTTATTTTCTACAGATCTTGAATTACATTGTGTCATGTAGAAAACAAGAATGATCTCAGAGTCATATATTCCCCACGATTCAACAATTCAGTTAAAAAAAACAAGTATAAATAATATGTATCTAATATCACAAGGGACACATCATTGAAAAAATAGAGCCAGCTACAAGACCTCCATAGTAGTGCCAGCCAAGTACTGCATAGAGGACTTTTTTTCTGTCTAAAATAACGGATCTCAGACAGAAATGGCTAAAACGAGGAGGCAGTTAAAGAATTAAAATGAGCATGTGTGGCCTTCTCCAAGAGCAGGATAAAGAAATAAGAAAAAAATGAACTGCAGGTGGCGCTATACAGATACATTTTATTGGATAACTCGGTGGCTGTGCTAAATTTTAATTACATGCAATTTAAAAAAGTATTCAGATCCAGCTGCTGGCTTTAAAACTGTAGAATATTTTTCGTGGGACAACCCCTTTAACTATAGAAACTAGCGTCAGGCAGCTGCTGCCAAGGCCAATAAGATAATGGGTTGCATCAAAAGGGGCATAGATGCCTGTGATGAGAACATGGTCCTGCCACTTTACAAATCGCTAGTCAGACCACACATGGAGTACTGTGTACAGTTCTGGGCTCCTGTGAACAAGGCAGACATAGCAGAGCTGGAGAGGGTTCAGAGGAGGGCAACTAAAGTAACTGGAATGGGTGGACTACAGTACCCTGAAAGATTATCAAAATTAGGGTTATTCACTTTAGAAAAAGACGTATGAGGGGAGATCTAATAACTATGTATAAATATATCAGGGGTCAGTACAGAGATCTATCCCATCATCTCTTTATCCCCAGGACTGTGACGAGGGAACATCCTCTGCGTCTGGAGGAAAGAAGGTTTGTGCACAAACATAGAAGAGGGTTCTTTACGGTAAGAGCAGTGAGGCTATGGAACTGTCACGGTGGGGAGTGGGGGAAACCCCCCACTGTACTTTGTAAGAAGGATAACAGTAGAAGCTAGGCTAGGATGCCAGGATCAGGGAGCAGGTCACCTCCTAAAGAGTCCCTAATCCTCACCCTAATTCCTCACCGTATGATCGGACCTGGATGGTAGGACGGCTCATACCCAGGATACCTAGGACCCTGAGTCGCCCTGATAATCCCTCACATAGCAGGGGAGAGACGACCTGTTCTTCCAAGACTCGGATGAACAGGAGTCTCAACCGGCCTAGTTGCAGAGAAATGCCAAGTGGAACAGCAGGTAAGTTTCCAGTGGCGGGGATTAACCACTGAACCTAGAACCCAGGAAGGCATGGTAACTTACCCCTGGCAGCTGCTGTACGGCACAACAGAAGGCCACACCAAGGTAAACTGGAACCCATAAAAATGGACTGCAATCCAAACACCAAACAGATGCAGTATGTACTGACACACAGGAACCAGCACTCCAGCAACAGCTCACAGACTTGACATTTGGTTCACCCCTCCGGGAAACCCTGAGACCCCCTTCCGGAGGCCACGACAGACAAACGGGAGCATCTAACATCCGTGCTGGACAGAATAATACACCAAACACTGACCAGACACAGAACAACAACTAGACGAACAACCGCCCCAGAACATATACCCACACCAAACAGAACAACAGGTAAGGTAGGGAAAATGGAGGAGACATAAGGAAGACATCGCTGGAGACATCGAAATAACATCAATGACCACAGGGGTGGCCCTCACTGGATAGATGGTAAAAGCAAGGAACACTGAACCACCAGCGTACACCAAGGCTGAAGGAACACCGAGCTTCAGGCATCCAGCAGAGGCTAAATAGCCCAAGCAGCCACACTCAGACACACATAAACCCAGTGTTCACAAAACACTAGGAAGGGAGTTAACCCTTCCAACACCAGACAGAGGAAGGAAGCCATTTAAAAGGGGAAGTGCACACACAGGCATACCAAACCACACGTTACCACCGGCAACAGTATGCGTGGCAACCATGTCACGGCAATCACCCAGAAGGCCGAGACACTGCCACCGCACGCTCTCACAGCAACATGTTGCCGCGGGCAACCGCAAGTGTGGCAACAGTGTCACAGCGCAAACCAAAGGCCGTGACCCTCCCACCCCTCAAAGCCCCACCAACAAAAAAAGGGGAACTAAACAGAAAACCCCAAAAACAACAGGGCGGGGGGGGGGGAGGGGGGTTGGGTAGGGAAAAGTAACAGAATCAGCATCAGTGCAAGGAAGTCTCTAAAAGACTGCTGCCAGCCCCCGGAACCACCTAGAAACCAGGCAGCCAGCCACCATACAGCTCAGAGAGACCGCACTGAACACTGTGTCCACCTCAGGCCCAGTTCACATAAGGTTGCTGCCAGCAAGCATTCCCAACCAGCACACAGCCAGTACACCACAGGAATGCAGCCAGCACACAACACAAGTGACAAAACCACTGAGACATGGACAAGGAGAAGTAAGAAGATTCAGCGTCAGAGCAAGGATGTCTCTCTAAGACTGCCGCCAGCCCCTGGAGCAACACACAGGAACCAGGGCACCAGCCACCAAACAGCCCAGAGAAACCGCACTGAAAGCTGTGTCAACCTCAGACACAGTTCACACAAGGTCGCTGCCAGCAAGCATTCCCAACCAGCACACAGCCAGTACACCACAGGAATGCATCCAGCACACAACACAAGCACCTGAAGCACTGAGAAATGGACGAGGAGAAACGCAAACACCAGTGACGGTTCACACCAACTGCAACCAATGGTCACAGGGAACCGCACTGTTAACAGCGTTTCACCTTTCACCCTACCTCCGGAGGATAAGCATGCGCACCAGAAAATGGCAGGCGACACATGCTGGGCCCTCTTCCGAAGGCCACGACAGACAAACAGGGGAACAGCTAGCATCCATGCCGGACAGAATAATACACCAAACACTGACCAGACACAGAACAACAACTAGACGAACAACCACCCCAGAACATATAAACCACACCAAACATAACAACAGGTAAGGTAGGGAAAATGGAGGAGACATAAGGAAGACATCGCTGGAGACATCGTAATAACATCAATGACCACAAGGGTGGCCCTCACTGGATAGATGGTAAAAGCCAGGAACAGTGAACCACCAGCATACACCAAGGCTGGAGGAACACCGAGCTTCAGGCATCCAGCAGAGGCTAAATAGCCCAAGCAGCCACACCCACACACACATAAACCCAGTGTTCACAAAACAGTAGGAAGGGAGTTAACCCTTCCAATACCAGACAGAGAAAGGAAGCCACTTAATAGGGGAAGTGCACACACAAGCATACCAAAACACACGTTACCACCGGCAACAGCTTGCGTGGCAACCATGTCACGGCAATCACCGAGAAGGCCGGGACACTGCCACCGCATGCTCTCACAGCAACACGTTGCCGCGGGGAACCGCAAGTGTGGCAAGAGTGTCACAGCGCAAAGCAAAAGCCGTGACAGGAACTCTCTGCCTGAGGAGGTGGTGATGGTGAGTTCACTAAAAGAGCTCAAGAGGGACCTGGATGTATTTCTGGAGTGTAATAATATTACAGGCTATAGCTACTAGAGAGGGGTCGTTGATCCAGGGAGTTATTCTGATTGCCTGATTGGAGTCGGGAAGGAATTTTTTCCCCTAAAATGAGGAAAATTGGCTTCTACCTCACAGTTTTATTTTTGCCTTCCTCTGAATCAACTTGCAGGATGACAGGCTAAACTAGATGGACAGATGTCTTTTTTTCTTCCTTACAAACTATGTTACTATGTAACTACGAGGCCTCCATAATAGTCCCGGCCACTCTTATTTATTGCACATTTTAGAGCATATACAGTAATTTAGAAGAGTAAGTTTGATGCCACTATACTCCAGACTAGTATCCTAGTCAGGGCCAGAGTTAGGGAGGGGCAAACAGGGCAATTTCCCAGGGCCCCATCCCTAAATTGGGCCCCCTGTTGAGCTGCCCAAAGAGATGTCAGTTGTGGTCCTGGAAGAGAACAGGCGGCCGCACCTAAGAAGAGCACAGACAGCAGAGCAAGGAGCGCTGGTCCCTGGTCTCCCGCCCACTGTAGCCCGCATGGTCCTTATACTGTAGTGAGGATGCTGGGTGCTACATCCATAGCACCGGCTCCACTGCAGTCACGCAGACCTTCTCATAAATACATGAATTGGCTCCGCTCCCTTGCCCTCTCTCACCGGAGGCCCTGCACTGTGAATGTAGTAGCCTCCTCTAGCCTGCTGTGTCTCTGGTGAGTTCAGAATGTCACTCTCTAACAGGGTCGGTGCAAGGATTTTTGCCAACACAAGCAAAGCTACATTTTGGCACCCCCCCCCCCCCTCCCCTCGCAGCTGACCTGGCCCTGGTCCTGTCTGCAGCAGCTGGCTTCTCCTCTGTATGGTCCTGGTATCTTCTCTCTGCTTCAGACAATCGCTGGTTTGAGGACCGTATTTTTCACCCTCTAAGACGCACCAGCCCATAAGACGCACCTAGGATTTAGAGGAGGATAATAAATAAAATTTCCATTGCACCTCAGGTCAGACCAGCAATCAGACTCCCAATGTTAATCAGACCTCAGATCAGACCCCAATGCCTCAGATCAGCCCCCCATGTCAGCCATCAGCCCCCATCCATCAGCCCCCATGTCAGCCATCATGGCCCCCATGTCAGCCATCATGCCCCCCATGTCAGCCACCATGCCCCCCATGTCAGCCATCATGCCCCCCATGTCAGCCATCATGCCCCCCATGTCAGCCATCATGCCCCCCAGGTCAGCCATCATGCCCCCCATGTCAGCCATCATGCCCCTATGTCTCTCTCCTCTCTGTGCTGCAGTAAATTACAAGGGCTGCTTGTTAGCAGATGTGCCCTGACAGAGGCGGATTGGAAACTAAAAGTGGCCCTGGAAAAAATAAAGTGGCCCCATGCTGGAGACGGGTCCAAACGGACAGAAGGCGGGAGAAATAATTAGGCAGGGCCAGCAATACTATAGAGCAGAGCAATATACTGCCCCAGCTGAACCAAATACTACAGTGCAGCACAAAATTTTACCATCTACTCCACAGCATTCAAATTTATCGCTGTTCTGAGGACATAGATACAGTTTAATTCAGGAGGACATCTGAGGCTGTTGGCCAGGTGCGTAGGAGAGAATCAGATCATTTTGTACCCATATAGCGGCCCTGAGGAGGGCTTAGGTGGCCCTCCCAGGTATCGGCCCACAAGGAAATTTCCCTGTAGAATCTATGGTCAATCCGCCCGTGCCCTGATAGGTACAGCTGAACAGTCCAGACTCTGGACTAACAGGAGGGCAGGCAGCCTGCAGAGAATATACAGGACCTGTCCTCTCCATCCCCCCTCCACCACCACTGTAGTTGTTTTTTTTTTTTTTTTTACTATTTGCTGCCTGGAACACAGTTGTCTAAATATAATGTAATATTTATAATGTATCTAATGTTTGTCTATCTTCCTTTCTGCATCCTCTATCTACCCATATATCTTTATCATCTGTATTTCTCATATTTATCTATCTATATCTATGTAGAAAAGAAAATTCCACGGTGCTCCCAAAAGTTGTTCAATACGACATTTCAGTCCTCTTACCAGGACTTTTTTCAAGCAGTATAAAAAAGTCCTGGTAAGAGGACTGAAACGTCGCATTGGTGATCAAAGAACACTACTATTGAACAACTTTTGGGAGCGCACTGGAATTTTCTTTTCTATTTACGGTACTTTGATGCTGGTACACCGTCATTCACATTGCTTCTGCTGTGCTGCTTGTGTTTTATTTTTTCGGGATATCTCATAACTATCCCCTATCTGGTTGTCTATCTATCTAAAATTACGAAAGAAAGGCAGCATTCTGATCTCAGTGAAAAAAGTGGATTCCTTTATTCACTCAACACTCGATGCCATTGAGTGTTTGGATGAATAAATAAGTGTTAAGGCTGGCCGCAGGCTAGCCTGGATTTGTGGGAGGGGCCGGTACCTGTCTTAAGCAGTCTGGCTCTCCCAGGCAGCACGTCGGCATTCGGACGTCTGCTACTTCCGGGTGTGACGTCATCAGCAAGCGTCCTGCACGAGTCGGATCTCAGAGAAGCCGGATGTACCTTTCACTTCAGTCTGCAAGCTGTTCAGGTCGTTTTCCAAGATAACTGGTTTGTTTGGGGAGCGTGGCAACGTGGAGGAGGGTAGGAGGGTGTGTAGAGAGGGGGAAGTGTGCTGGAGGATCGCTTCTCCTCACTGCGTTCAGGCCCATGCAATTCAAGTTTTGGCACCAATGGGCAGCATTGTCACATAGTTGGAGCTCATTGCCTGTCTCAGCATAACCTGTATCTAAGTTCATACAGGGGCTGCGAGTCATCTGGGCTCAGCAGGTTAAACTCTGGCAGCTGGGTCCTGGTGCCATTACTGAGTTGATTACTTACAAGGTTGCTGCTTGTGCACATGTTTGACACTCATCACATACACTACATACATACCTTAGGCCTCTTTCACACTTGCGTTGTTGGGATCCGGCATGCACTTCCGTTGCCGGAGGTGCCTGCCGGATCCGGAAAAACGCAAGTGTACTGAAAGCATTTGAAGACGGAACCGTCTTCCAAATGCTTTCAGTGTTACTATGGCACCCAGGACGCTATTAAAGTCCTGGTTGCCATAGTAGGAGCGGGGAGCGGGGGAGCGGTATACTTACAGTCCGTGCGGCTCCCGGGGCGCTCCAGAATGACGTCAGAGCGCCCCATGCTTGGGGCGCCCTGACGTCACTCTGGAGCGCCCGGGAGCCGCACAGACTGTAAGTATACTGCTCCGCCGCTCCCCACTACACTTACCATGGCTGTCAGGACTTTAGCGTCCCGGCAGCCATGGTAACCACTCTGAAAAAGCTAAATGTCGGCTCCGGCAATGCGCCGAAACGACGTTTAGCTTAAGGCCGGATCCGGATCAATGCCTTCCAATGGGCATTAATTCCGGATCCGGCCTTGCGGCAAGTGTTCCGGATTTTTGGCCGGAGCAAAAAGCGCAGCATGCTGCGGTATTTTCTCCGGCCAACAAACGTTCCGTACCGGAACTGAAGACATCCTGATGCATCCTGAACGGATTACTCTCCATTCAGAATGCATTAGGATAATCCTGATCAGGATTCTTCCGGCATAGAGCCCCGACGATGGAACTCTATGCCGGAAGACAATAACGCAGGTGTGAAAGAGCCCTAAGACACATAGTTCGCACATCAGGCAGTTTGACGAAAAAAAAAAAAAAAAAAAAGGGTACAAGTGGATTGTTAAATAAAGTAAAAAAAAAAAAAAGAGTGGGTTGTTCAAATAAAGAAAAAAAACAAAAAAAAAAAAAAAAAAACTTTATCCACCAAGCTTCATCCATACACCTCTAGCATAGGTACATCCGCCAATACAGCTACACGCTCGCACGACATACACACCCCGTTTCATCTCGTAGACTAGTGTCATACGTCATACGGTCTGTTTTCCACAAATCCTATACTTACATACATCACCTACCACGTCTGTAGGTTCTTTAGCCCGCAGTATTCGTTTTTAATTAATCTGCCACGTCACAGATTCACACAAACTCGGGCTCGCTTCATACGTCAGTGGAAACGACTATCATACTCCCTGTCAGCCTCGAAGGCTTTTCGTTCAATCGTTTCACGCTGCTGGGGGGGGGAAGGGGAGGGGCTTAGATTCCGTCATCTTGTTTGTCAGCTTACGGGCAGCAGGTCGTAGGGTTAACAGGTTGTTTTTTTTTTTTCTCTTCTCTTTTTCTTTCTTCGTTTTTTTTTTTGCTGTTGTTTCGTGGTGTTTGTTGTGTTGTTTGCAGTGGTCTACGCCATCTGCAACTTCAGCCAGTGCAGGCTCCTGCATGTCTGTGCCACATGTTTTAGGGCACATCCGGTCACGGTCTGCACATTGAAGCCGGCGTGACTGAGCCGGGTGAATGTGGAGGCACTAGACCAGCTGCTGCGGCTTCATCCGGTTCAGCCGTTCCGTACATTCCTGGTGGAAAGGTTTTCACGGGGGTTTCACACTGGGCTCATCACCTTGCCCCAGCAGACTCATGAATGCCCCAACTTGCAGTCGGCTTCTAAACATGCTGGTCTGGTGGATTCACTCTTGGCAGTTGAGCTGGACAAGGGTTTCATCATTGGTCCTTTCCAGTCCCCTCCTTTCTGCACTTGGAGGGTGAGCCCGGTGGGGGTGGTGCAGGGAAAATATTCCAATAAATTTTGTTTGATTTATGATTTGTCTGCTCCACATTCTTCCCACGTTCCTAGTCTCAACTCGTTGATTCCGTCCGAGGAATTTTCCTTGAAGTATACTTCCGTAGACCAGGCTATCCAGGTCATTCTTCAGACAGGCATGGGGGCTTGGCTGTCCAAAGCAGATGTCTCTGATGCGTTCAAACTGCTACCCATTAGCCCATCTCTCTGGCAGTGGCATGGCATCAAATGGAGAGATGCGTACTATTTCGCCACCAAGTTGACGTTTGGTTCCTAGAGCAGCCCCAGTCTGTTTGACAGGTTAGCGCAGGCACTGGAATGGATTTTGTTGGAACAGGGTTGCCAGAATGTCATTCACTACCTGGATGATTTTCTGTTGATCGAAGAACCCTCACAGGCACCTGTTGACTTGCAGGTTCTCTTGCAGGTCTTCAAGGAGTTAAACATTCCAGTGGCCGAACACAAAACAGAAGGGCCTGCGCAGGTTGTCACGTTCTTGGGGATCTCTCTGGATTCACGTGCCATGTCAGCCAGTCTGCCACAAGACAAACTCGACAGAATCAAATCAGGGGTCCGTTCCTTGCTCATGTCTCAGGTTAGCACCAAGAGAGAATTGCAGTCTCTGTTGGGCATGTTATACTTTGCCATGAGGATCATTCCTCAGGGTAGAGCATTCATTTCAAGATTGCTAGTCTTATTACAACAGACCAGTGATTTGGACGCATCAGTGCATCTTAATGCGAACGCCCTAGCAGATCTGTTCATGTGGGACAGATTTCTCAGTGGGTGGAACGGCATTTCCATGTTTATTCCGAGGGCCACTTCTGATTCTCCACACGTATTTTCAGACGCGGCTGCCTCGGTAGGTTTTGCGGCCATATTTGGCTCACATTGGTTCGCCGGCTCATGGCCCACACACGTGCTACAGTTGCCGGGGTTTTCTCAGATGTCGGCATTGTTCGAGATCTATCCTATCGTAGCAGCTGCTATAGTCTGGGGGCATAGGTGGTCGGGTCACACGGTGGTTTTCCACACTGACAACATGGCGACCGCAGAGATTATTAACAAGGGCAGATCTAAATCGTTACTCATCATGTCTTTTATGCGTAGATTGACCTGGATAGCTCTGGAACAGGGGTTTCATTTTCATGCCCTGTTTTTGGACGGGGTCAGCAACGTTGCAGCTGATGCTTTATCTCGTTTTGATTTTTCTCGCTTTTTCTTACAGAACCCAGAAGCAGACTCAGTGGGCACCCCGGTACCGGACTGGCGGCTGCTGGTCTTGGATTAGACTCTCTGATGGTGGTCGCCAGTTCACTCATTACCAAGTCTTTGTCGGCCAGTACGTTGCGGTCGTACCGCCGAGCGTGGGTGGTTTTTTCGAACTTTAAGTTGGCATATCCTAGAGGTGACACAGGTCAGGTCAAGTATATGGTGGCTTTCGTGTCTTATTGTCATTCGGTATTGGCTTTATCCTACAACACCATTAGGCTATATTTGGCTGGGGTGCAGCATTTTTTGGCACTTCAAGAGCCAGACAGACCCTCTATATTTTCAGCTCACCCGATCAAGGCCATCCTCAGAGGCATTCAAAAAAGCCAGGTCACGGTCAAGTCGGTCCGTCGACCTATTAAGGGGGACACGTTTCGTAGCCTGTCGGAAGTTCTCACATTGTCACCATTCAGAGTCCTTCCCAGCCTGGTGATCAAGGCGGCGATGTACTTGGCGTTTTACGGGTTTTTAAGACCAGGTGAAGTGACACAGGCCAGACAAGGGGCGGTGGCTCTCCGCAAGGGAGATTTAGTCAGGATGGGCAGTAACTCATTTGCAGTTGCCTCACAACAAAACAAGGCAGGTAGGTCCCGGCCATGTAGTTAAGTTCTTCCAGACCACAAACGCATGGTGTCCAGTGACAGTCTTGGACAACCTCTTGCTGGCCCTTAGTCTTCACAGCCCCACCGACCCATTACTTCCATTCCCTGTTGGTCCACTGACGTCCAGCCAGTTCATCAAACATATTCGCATCCTGTTGACCAGTGTAGGATTGAATCCGGCTCAATTCTCGGGGCATTCTTTCCGCATCGGTGCGGCATCCGCAGCATCCAAGCATGGAGTCCCTGTGCATATCATTAAACACTTGGGGCGCTGGCGCTCTGGGTTCTTTGTACGGTATATCCCAGAGCCACAAGCGGAGCTGGTCCAAGCATTCAGTACATTGGCAGAGTAGCACCTAGCACCTCAGGCCAATCCTTCCCTCACTGGTGGGTTTTGCCCCCTTTTTCAGGCATACCGACCTAGTGAGGCCAAGGCACACCTCAGGCCAATTAGGTAGGGGGGTGGTGGTTGGGCATCTTCCACTCGTTTAGGTCCTGACCACAAGTGTTAAGGCTGGCCGCAGGCTAGCCTGGATTTGTGGGAGGGGCCGGTACCTGTCTTAAGCAGTCTGGCTCTCCCAGGCAGCACGTCGGCATTCGGACGTCCCCTGCCCACCCATTCCCATTCTTCATTCAGTCATTCAACCATCACATTCAGGGTATGCCCCCTTTTTCAGGCATACCGACCTAGTGAGGCCAAGGCACACCTCAGGCCAATTAGGTAGGGGGGTGGTGGTTGGGCATCTTCCACTCGTTTAGGTCCTGACCACAAATCCATTTTTTTCATTTTAAATTTTTTTTCATATTTCATTTAATTTTTTTTTTATTTCTTTCTATTCGTTATTTACTTTTTTACTTTGGATGCAGAGAACACATTATCTCCATGTCCCTTCTGTCTCTATATACAGAGCAGGGGTAACAATGATTGTTACCAGTGATAAGTATGAGCGCTACTTTCAGGTGTTTTCTGATTATTTAAGAGGGTTAAGCAAGTGTCCTGGGCAAACTTGCTAAGGGAAACACAATTAGGGCTCATGCACACAACGTGTGCCAGCCGTTCCGTGCATTGGGAACCACAATTTGCACAGGCACCATCCATGCGGTTTGCCGCAGACGGATCCAGACCCATTCAACTTCATACCACAAAAAAATCCTTCCTCTCTTTCTTCCCAAAGTCTCTCTCTCTCTCTCTGCAGAATCTAAGGCTGGCAAAATTACTCTTGCAATGGTGGCTGTAGTTTCCAGCTGATGGGTAAAGGGTTAAGATATGGCTGGCCAGGACCATGTCCAAGCGTGGAAGGGTGTATTAGTAATGTCCCTCTCACTGCCGAAGAGTCTATAGCAGCCTTAAACAGCAAATAGCTTACTGGCTGAGTCCAGTGAATGGCCAAACAAATTCTGGACCTTCTAGTTCATTCTTTCTTTCCTCTCTCTTTCTGTAGTAGAGATGGCTGTCTCTCTGTGGGTCTCTCAGAGATAGCGATTCTCTGGAACTCAGGCCTAGTTCTCTGAGGAGTGAGAACATGTAGCAGCTTCCACTTCCTCAGCTAACACAACTACTACCTGAGCTAGGGGCTAAGCAAGTATTATTAACGACAGATCATTACAGCACTACACTGGGTACATTACAAAGCATTAAATAACATCACAAAACAATACATAACAAGAACAATTTGCAAGCATCCTGTTCTGGGGTACTGCACACCATCACATCCATTCCTTGTGTTTCTTGGCCAAAGCCATTCCCTTCTTTTTCTTGTTCCCCAGTAGCGGCTTCTTTGCAGCAATTCGACCATAAAGGTGTGATCCTCATAGTCTCCTGTGAACAGTTGATGTTGAGATGTATGTAAGTTTTAATTTAAGGTGCTGCTAATTTGCTGTTTCTGAGGCTGGTACCTCTAATAAACTTATCCTGTGCCTCTGCGCTATGTTTTTATGCCTCTTTTGTGACTTTTCTGTGTTTATTACTGTGATGGAATATTATAATATTAGTGTGCGTGTTTAATGTTAGCCATGCAGTGACATCACTATGTGCATCTTCCGGGGCCTAAGTGCACAGATTGAGTTGACCAATGGTTCCTCTGAAAACTAAGAGGATGGCAATATTATAAGTTACATGTAAAGTTAATTGAACCCTGCTACATATTTTGCAATTGGATCCAGAAATGTCAAATTTGCCACTATTCTATTGTCACGGATGTACCGAGACATACGGACGTCCCGGCGACAGTGAGTGGTAGGAGATCTGCGAGACTGGCAACACGTGGTTTGATCTGACAGGTTTTCCTTGTGGATCAATAGACATCTATGTTGTTTCTGGTAATGGCTACACCCCTTGACTCCAGGTGGTCATTTAACCTTTCTTATTTATAGTTGCTTCTCCCACAATGCTGTGCGGTTTATAGCTTCTGTGCCTGTGGATAGCTTGTGGTTGGATCTCGGCTGAGTTCATGGTGCTTCCATAGCCCCTTTGAAGTTACATAGTTACATAGTTAATACGGTTGAAAAAAGACATAAGTTCATCAAGTTCAACCAAGGGATAGGTGGGGACACGTTTTTATAAGCATTAATGTTGTTTACTTTTAAGAATTAATCTAAACCCTTTTTAAAACTGTCCACTGTTCCTGCTGTGACCACGTCCTGAGAAAGTCTATTCCACAGATTCACAGTTCTTACAGTAAAGAAGCTTTGACGCTTCCGGAGACTGAACTTTTTCTTCTCCAGTCGGAGGCAGTGCCCTCTTGTCTTTTGAGCGCATTTTAAATGGAACAGTTTTTCATGGTATTTTTTTGTATGGCCCATTTATAAATTTGCATAGGTTAATCATGTCCCTCCTTAGACGTCTCTTCTCAAGACTAAATAAATTCAATTCTTTTAATTAATTTTTCTTCATAACTAAGACCCTCCATTCCCCTTATCAGTTTAGTCGCTCTCCTCTGTACTTTTTCCAGCTGTAGAGCATCCTTTCTATGGACTAGTGCCCAGAACTAAACTGCATATTCCAGATGAGGCCGCACCAAAGCTTTGTAAAGTGGAAATATTACATCCCTGCCCTGTGAGTCCCAGTGCTACATCACCTAGGACATATGAAGCACAGAGATTATTACTACCAAGATGCATAACTTTACATTTGTCCACATTGAACCTCATTTGCCATGTTGATGCCCAATCACTCAGAGTGTTTAAGTCAGCTTGTAGTTTATGGACATCTTCCATAGACTGTACAGTACTACATAGCTTAGTGTCATCTTCAAAAATAGAAATGGTGCTATTAATCTCGTCCTTGATATCATTAATAAATTTATTAAATAATAGAGGGCCCAGCACTGAACCTTGGGGTACACCTCTTATAACCCCGGACCATTCTGAATAGGAATCATTGACCACAACTCTGTAACGGTCACGTACACACACACACACAGGGGGAGGATAGTGACCACTGTGCTCCACCCTCACCCCTGGCCCTGCCTACTTGCCACACGAGTCCTGATGACAGGGGACAACTGGACAGCAGTCCCTAACTTAGGATACGTGCGGGGTCAGAATACCAGGAGAGATGCGCAGTACAGAAGGAGGAGGCAGAGAATCGTCAGGAAACACAGGATCAGGTAAGTATGCAGGAATCCAAACAAACGCCAGATACCTAATTAACAGGCAACCTGTGGCAAGCAGGCTGCCTGTTAAATACTGGCAGGCTGAGGTCATGTGACGTGGCCAGCGCCACATGACCTGCACCAGGGAGAACAGCCGAGCACCAAGTGTCCAGCTCGGTGCTCAGACTTCCCCTGGTTACTGGGGGAACTGAGGACGCCGGCCGCGCTGAGGAGACGTACGCGGCCGGTCCGTCCCACCCCCAGTTACCTAGGAGACAAGGACGCTGTGTGCGTCCTCTCTCCTGTACAGCAAAGGGACGCCGACGGCGCTGAGGAGAGCGAGCGCCTCGGCGTCCTGTGACAGTACCCCTCCTCTTATGCAGGGCCACCGGACCCAAGACTTCAGGCGACGGCCTTTCAGGATGTTCTAAATGAAATTTTCGAACCAGTCTAGGAGCATGAAGCTCCCTAGCAGCTACCCAAGATCTCTCTTCAGGTCCATACCCCTTCCAGTGAATCAGGTACTGTAAGGAATTACGCACTCTCCTGACATCCACTATCTTAGACACCACATACTCGACAGCATCATTAACAAGTACCGGCGGAGGCGAGGCTTTTGATGGTACAATAGGTTCAAAATATTTTTTAAGTAGAGATTTATGAAACACATTATGAATGTGGAATGACTCGGGCAGCTCCAACCTAAACGATACCGGATAAATCACGGTCCAATAAAACGAGTAGCAAATTTTCTAGAAGCTACCTTGAGAGAGAGATTCTGGGAGGACAACCATACCTTATCCCCAACCTGAAAATTCTACTAACTCTATGGTGCAATCATAAGGTCTTTGGGGTAGTAGAACCTCCGAGGTAGGTGATGAGAATATTCACTAATGACTGTGGGTAATATATCAGACTTTACTGAGACCCCAGCCTGTACCACGGACAAGCACGAGTCACACTTAGGTCCTCATTTGACCAACTCCCCCTTGGACCAATCTATAGTGGGGTTGTGTAATCGGAGCCAAAGCAACCCTAGTACCACCTCAACCGGTAAGTTCTCCAGGACTAAAAGGGAACATCTCTCAGAGTGGCACACACCCACGGTTAGAGAAACCTCTGAGGTACATGACCTCACCATACCACCAATCAGGGGAGTAGCGTCAATAGCCATGACATGGATAGGTGTAGGTAGAGAAAACATTGGAATACCCAGTTTGACAGCGTACTCAGAGTCAATAAAGCTGGCCGCTGAGCCAGAATCAACAAAGGCCTTACCCGGCCATTTATTAACCCCCAGAGATATCGTTATGGGTACCAAAAGTTTACATTTAGTAAAATCAGGGTGTACCTGGTATTTAGGTTGCCTTGCTTTAGGAGACTTGATGAGGAGGATCTTCTTAGGACACTGGTTGATCCAATGGTCTGCATCTCTGGAGTAGAAGCACACACAGGGGGGAGGATAGTGACCACTGCGCTCCACCCTCACCCCTGGCCCTGCCTACTTGCCACACAAGTCCTGATGACAGGGGACAACTGGACGGCAGTCCCTAACTTAGGATACGTGCGGGAAGGACAGACAAGACAAATAACGGAACGTGAACGGACCAGGTCAATACCAAGAGAGCTACGCAAGGAATAAGCAGAGAATAGTCAGGAGACGCCGAGGTCAAATACCAGGAGAGAGACGAAGTCCAACAGGAGTCCGCAAAGAATCGTCAGGTGGAAGCCAGGGTCAGAATACCAGGAGAGATGCGCAGTACAGGAGGAGCAGGCAGAGAATCGTCAGGGAACACAGGATCAGGTAAGTATGCAGGAATCCAAACAAACGCCAGATACCTAATTAACAGGCAACCTGTGGCCAGCAGGCTGCCTTTTAAATACTGGCAGGCTGAGGTCATGTGAAGTGGCCAGCGCCACATGACCTGCACCAGGGAGAACAGCCGAGCACCTAGTGTCCAGGTCATTGCTCAGACTTCCCCTGGTTACTGGGGGTACTGAGGACGCCAGCCGCGCGGAGGAGACGTCTCCTCCGCGCGGCCGGTCCGTCACCTGTTACCTAAGAGACGAGGACGCTGTGCGTGTCCTCTCTCCTGTACAGCAAAGGGACGCCGACGGCGTTGAGGAGAGCAAGCGCCTCGGCGTCCCGTGACAAACTCTCTGGACACGGTCCTTCAGCCAGTTTTCAATCCAATTACAAACTATACTTTCCAAGCCTATAGATCTTACTTTACCTATTAAATGTCTTTGAGGGACACATCAGGTTAGTCTGAGAACTGTCCTTGGTAAACCCATGTTGGTTATCACTTATAATATTATTTACAGTCACATACTCCTTTATATAGTCCCTTAAGAGTCCTTTAAACATTTTTCCCACAACAGAAGTTAAACTAACTGGTCTATAATAACCTGTGGAGGACCTTGATCCTTTTTTGAATATGGGCACTAGTGTTGGGCGCGAATATTTGAATAGCGAATATTAATCGTGAATAGGGATGAGCGAACCCGAACTGTATAGTTCGGGTTCGTACCGAATTTTGGGGTGTCCGTGACACGGACCCGAACATTTTCGTAAAAGTTCGGGTTCGGTGTTCGGCGCTTTCTTGGCGCTTTTTGAAAGGCTGCAAAGCAGCCAATCAACAAGCGTCATACTACTTGCCCCAAGAGGCCATCACAGCCTTGCCTACTATTGGCATGGCTGTGATTGGCCAGTGCAGCATGTGACCCAGCCTCTATATAAGCTTGGGTCACGTTGCGCTGCACGTCACTCTGCTGATTCAAGCATAGGGAGAGGTTGCAGCTGCGACGTTAGGGCGAGATTAGGCAGATTAACTCCTCCAAAAGACTTCATTCTGTGATCGATCTGCAGCTGTGGATCATTGAAGTGCTAATATCGACTTGCTCACTTTTTTGAGGCTGCCCAGAGCGTTTTTAGATCACTTTTTTTCTGGGGTGATCGGCGGCCATTTTGTGACTTGTGGTGCGCCAGCACAAGCTATCACCAAGTGTATTTAACCATCAATAGTGTGGTTATTTTGTGCTATATCCTACATCAGCTGCAGGCTGAGCCTGTGTCACCGAAGTGCATTTAACCATCAACAGTCTGGTTATTTTTTGGCCATATACTACATCTGGTGCAGGCTGAGCCTGTGTCACCCAAGTGCATTTAACCATCAATAGTGTGGTTATTTTTTGGCCATATACTACATCAGGGGCAAGTTGAGCCTGTCACCCAGCGCCTAAAAAATAGACCTGACATTTCTATTCAACCAAATCTGTACTGTTTTAGCTGGTCAATTTATTTGTAGTGACCGTAAAAGCACACTTTTTGTTCTGGGTTGAAAAACTATTCCCAAATTTGCCATTCTCAAAATAACTAGTTTCTGGTATATGAGGCCTACTTGAAATCTATCCCAAAAAGGATATCTTACATTGAAGGTGCTGATAGTGTCATTCAGAAAAACCTAAGACACACGCTACCGTGCAGATAGAAGTCTGATTCTGTGATTAAACCTATACCTGTCACATAGCGCAAAAAAAAAAACAGGCCTGACATTTCTATTCAACCAAATCTGTACTGTTTTAGCTGGTCAAGTTATTTGTAGTGACCGTAAAAGCACACTTTTTGTTCTGGGTTGAAAAACTATTCCCAAATTTGCCATTCTCAAAATAACTAGTTTCTGGTATATGAGGCCTACTTGAAATCTATCCCAAAAAGGATATCTTACATTGAAGGTGCTGATAGTGTCATTCAGAAAAACCTAAGACACACGCTACCGTGCAGATAGAAGTCTGATTCTGTGATTAAACCTATACCTGTCACACAGCGCAAAAAAAAAACAGGCCTGACATTTCTATTCAACCAAATCTGTACTGTTTTAGCTGGTCAAGTTATTTGTAGTGACCGTAAAAGCACACTTTTTGTTCTGGGTTGAAAAACTATTCCCAAATTTGCCATTCTCAAAATAACTAGTTTCTGGTATATGAGGCCTACTTGAAATCTATCCCAAAAAGGATATCTTACATTGAAGGTGCTGATAGTGTCATTCAGAAAAACCTAAGACACACGCTACCGTGCAGATAGAAGTCTGATTCTGTGATTAAACCTATACCTGTCACACAGCGCAAAAAAAAACAGGCCTCACATTTCTATTCAACCAAATCTGTACTGTTTTAGCTGGTCAAGTTATTTGTAGTGACCGTAAAAGCACATTTTTTGTTCTGGGTTGAAAAACTATTCCCAAATTTGCCATTCTCAAAATTGTGGTGAACGGGAACAATGAGGAAAACATCTAATAAGGGACGCGGACATGGTCGTGGTGGTGTTAGTGGACCCTCTGGTGCTGGGAGAGGACGTGGCCGTTCTGCCACAGCCACACGTCCTAGTGAACCAACTACCTCAGGTCCCAGTAGCCAGCAGAATTTACAGCGATATTTGGTGGGGCCTAATGCCGTTCTAAAGATGGTAAGGCCTGAGCAGGTACAGGCATTAGTCAATTGGGTGGCCGACAGTGGATCCAGCACGTTCACATTATCTCCCACCCAGTCTTCTGCAGAAAGCGCACAGATGGCGCATGAAAACCAAGCCCATCGGTCTGTCACATCACCCCCATGCATATCAGGGAAACTGTCTGAGCCTCAAGTTATGCAGCAGTCTCTTATGCTGTTTGAAGACTCTGCTGCCAGGGTTTCCCAAGGGCATCCACCTAGCCCTTCCCCAGGGGTGGAAGAGATAGAATGCACTAACGCACAACCACTTATTTTTCCTGATGATGAGGACATGGGAATACCACCTCAGCACGTCTCTGATGATGATGAAACACAGGTGCCAACTGCTGCGTCTTTCTGCAGTGTGCAGACTGAACAGGAGGTCAGGGATCAAGACTGGGTGGAAGACGATGCAGGGGACGATGAGGTCCTAGACCCCACATGGAATGAAGGTCGTGCCACTGACTTTCACAGTTCGGAGGAAGAGGCAGTGGTGAGACCGAGCCAACAGCGTAGCAAAAGAGGGAGCAGTGGGCAAAATCAGAACACCCGCCGCCAAGAGACTCCGCCTGCTACTGACCGCCGCCATCTGGGACCGAGCTCCCCAAAGGCAGCTTCAAGGAGTTCCCTGGCATGGCACTTCTTCAAACAATGTGCTGATGACAAGACCCGAGTGGTTTGCACGCTGTGCCATCAGAGCCTGAAGCGAGGCATTAACGTTCTGAACCTTAGCACAACCTGCATGACCAGGCACCTGCATGCAAAGCATGAACTGCAGTGGAGTAAACACCTTAAAAACAAGGAAGTCATTCAGGCTCCCCCTGCTACCTCTTCTGCTGCCGCCGCCTCGGCCTCTTCCTCTGCCTCTGGAGGAACGTTGGCACCTGCCGCCCAGCAAACATGGGATGTACCACCAACACCACCACCTGCGTCACCAAGCATCTCAACCATGTCACACGGCAGCGTTCAGCTCTCCATCTCACAAACATTTGAGAGAAAGCGTAAATTCCCACCTAGCCACCCTCGATCCCTGGCCCTGAATGCCAGCATTTCTAAACTACTGGCCTATGAAATGCTGTCATTTAGGCTGGTGGACACACACAGCTTCAAACAGCTCATGTCACTTGCTGTCCCACAGTATGTTGTTCCCAGCCGCCACTACTTCTCCAAGAGAGCCGTGCCTTCCCTGCACAAACAAGTGTCCGATAAAATCAAGTGTGCACTGCGCAACGCCATCTGTGGCAAGGTCCACCTAACCACAGATACGTGGACTAGTAAGCACGACCAGGGACGCTATATCTCCCTAACTGCACACTGGGTAAATGTAGTGGCGGCTGGGCCCCAGGCGGAGAGCTGTTGGCGCACGTCCTTCCTCCGCCAAGGATCGCAGGGCAACATTCTTTGCCTCCTGTCTCCTCCTCCTCCTACTCAGCTTCCTCCTCCTCTTCTTCCACCTGCTCATCCAGTCAGCCACACACCTTCACCACCAACTTCAGCACAGCCCGGGGTAAACGTCAGCAGGCCATTCTGAAACTCATATGTTTGGGGGACAGGCCCCACACCGCACAGGAGTTGTGGCGGGGTATAGAACAACAGACCGACGAGTGGTTGCTGCCGGTGAGCCTCAAGCCCGGCCTGGTGGTGTGCGATAATGGGCGAAATCTCGTTGCAGCTCTGGGACTAGCCGGTTTGACGCACATCCCTTGCCTGGCGCATGTGCTGAATTTGGTGGTGCAGAAGTTCATTCGCAACTACCCCGACATGTCAGAGCTGCTGCATAAAGTGTGGGCCGTCTGTTCGCGCTTCCGGCGTTCACACCCTGCCGCTGCTCGCCTGTCTGCGCTACAGCGTAACTTCGGCCTTCCCGCTCACCGCCTCATATGCGACGTACCCACCAGGTGGAACTCCACCTTGCATATGCTGGACAGACTGTGCGAGCAGCAACAGGCCATAGTGGAGTTTCAGCTGCAGCACGCACGGGTCAGTCGCACTGCGGATCAGACACACTTCACCACCGATGACTGGGCCTCCATGCGAGACCTGTGTGCCCTGTTGCGTTGTTTTGAGTACTCCACCAACATGGCCATTGGCGATGACACCGTTATCAGCGTTACAATACCACTTCTATGTCTCCTTGCGAAAACACTTAGGGCGATGATGGAAGAGGAGGTGGCCCAGGAGGAAGAGGAGGAAGAGGCGTCATTTTTAGCACTTTCAGGCCAGTCTCTTCGAAGTGACTCAGAGGGAGTTTTTTTGCAACACCAGAGGCCAGGTACAAATGTAGCCAGACAGGGCCCACTACTGGAGGACGAGGAGGACGAGGATGAGGAGGAGGATGAGGATGAAGCATGTTGACAGCGGGGTGGCACCCAAAGCAGCTCGGGCCCATCACTGGTGCGTGGCTGGGGGGAAACTCAGGACGATGACGATACGCCTCCCACAGAGGACAGCTTGTCCTTACCTCTGGGCAGCCTGGCACACATGAGCGACTACATGCTGCAGTGCCTGCGCAACGACAGCAGAGTTGCCCACATTTTAACGTGTGCGGACTACTGGGTTGCCACCCTGCTGGATCCCCGGTACAAAGACAATGTGCCCACCTTACTTCCTACACTGGAGCGTGATAGGAAGATGCGCGAGTACAAGCGCACGTTGGTAGACGCGCTACTGAGTGCATTCCCAAATGTCACAGGGGAACCAGTGGAAGCCCAAGGGGAAGGCAGAGGAGGAGCAAGAGGTCGCCAACGCAGCTGTGTCACGGCCAGCTCCTCTGAGGGCAGGGTTAGCATGGCAGAGACGTGGAAAAGTTTTGTCAACACGCCACAGCTAACTGCACCACCACCTGATACGGAACGTGTTAGCAGGAGGCAACATTTCACTAACATGGTGGAACAGTACCTGTGCACACCCCTCCACGTACTGACTGATGGTTCGGCCCCATTCAACTTCTGGGTCTCCAAATTGTCCACGTGGCCAGAGCTATCCTTTTATGCCTTGGAGGTGCTGGCCTGCCCGGCGGCCAGCGTTTTGTCTGAACGTGTATTCAGCACGGAAGGGGCATCATTACAGACAAACGCAGCCGCCTGTCTACAGCCAATGTGGACAAGCTGACGTTCATAAAAATGAACCAGGCATGGATCCCACAGGACCTGTCCATCCCTTGTGCAGATTAGATATTAACTACCTCCACTTAACAATATATTATTCTACTCCAGGGCACTTCCTCATTCAATACTATTTTTAATTTCATTTTGCCATTATATTGCGGGGCAACCCAAAGTTGAATGAACCTCTCCTCTGTCTGGGTGCTGGGGCCTAAATGTGTGACAGTGGCCTGTTCCAGTGGTGGGTGACGTGAAGCCTGATTCTCTGCTATGACATGAAGACTTATTCTGTGCTGACATGAAGCCAGATTCTCTGTTACGCGACCTCTCTCCTCTGCCTGGGTGCCTGGGCCTAAATATGTGACAGTGGCCTGTTCCAGTGGTGGGTGACGTGAAGCCAGATTCTCTGCTATGACATGAAGACAGATTCTGTGCTGACATAAGGCCAGATTCTCTGTTACGGGACCTCTCTCCTCTGCCTGGGTGCCTGGGCCTAAATGTGTGACAGTGGCCTGTTCCAGTGGTGGGTGACGTGAAGCCTGATTCTCTGCTATGACATGAAGACAGATTCTGCGCTGACATAAGGCCAGATTCTCTGTTACGGGACCTCTCTCCTCTGCCTGGCTGCCTGGGCCTAAATGTGTGACAGTGGCCTGTTCCAGTGGTGGGTGACGTGAAGCCTGATTCTCTGCTATGACATGAAGACAGATTCTGCGCTGACATAAGGCCAGATTCTCTGTTACGGGACCTCTCTCCTCTGCCTGGGTCTAAATGTGTGACAGTGGCCTGTTCCAGTGGTGGGTGACGTGAAGCCTGATTCTCTGCTATGACATGAAGACAGATTCTGCACTGACATAAGGCCAGATTCTCTGTTACGGGACCTCTCTCCTCTGCCTGGGTGCCTGGGCCTAAATATGTGACAGTGGACTGTTCCAGTGGTGGGTGACGTGAAGCCTGATTCTCTGCTATGACATGAAGACAGATTCTGTGCTGACATAAGGCCAGATTCTCTGTTACGGGACCTCTCTCCTCTGCCTGGGTGCCTGGGCCTAAATGTGTGACAGTGGCCTGTTCCAGTGGTGGGTGACGTGAAGCCTGATTCTCTGCTATGACATGAAGACAGATTCTGCGCTGACATAAGGCCAGATTCTCTGTTACGGGACCTCTCTCCTCTGCCTGGGTGCCTGGGCCTAAATATGTGACAGTGGCCTGTTCCAGTGGTGGGTGACGTGAAGCCTGATTCTCTGCTATGACATGAAGACAGATTCTGCGCTGACATAAGGCCAGATTCTCTGTTACGGGACCTCTCTCCTCTGCCTGGGTGCCTGGGCCTAAATATGTGACAGTGGCCTGTTCCAGTGGTGGGTGACGTGAAGCCTGATTTTCTGCTATGACATGAAGACAGATTCTGTGCTGACATAAGGCCAGATTCTCTGTTACGGGACCTCTCTCCTCTGCCTGGGTGCCTGGGCCTAAATGTGTGACAGTGGCCTGTTCCAGTGGTGGGTGACGTGAAGCCTGATTCTCTGCTATGACATGAAGACAGATTCTGCGCTGACATAAGGCCAGATTCTCTGTTACGGGACCTCTCTCCTCTGCCTGGGTGCCTGGGCCTAAATGTGTGACAGTGGCCTGTTCCAGTGGTGGGTGACGTGAAGCCTGATTCTCTGCTATGACATGAAGACAGATTCTGCGCTGACATAAGGCCAGATTCTCTGTTACGGGACCTCTCTCCTCTGCCTGGGTGCCTGGGCCTAAATATGTGACAGTGGCCTGTTCCAGTGGTGGGTGACGTGAAGCCTGATTCTCTGCTATGACATGAAGACAGATTCTGTGCTGACATAAGGCCAGATTCTCTGTTACGGGACCTCTCTCCTCTGCCTGGCTGCCTGGGCCTAAATGTGTGACAGTGGCCTGTTCCAGTGGTGGGTGACGTGAAGCCTGATTCTCTGCTATGACATGAAGACAGATTCTGCGCTGACATAAGGCCAGATTCTCTGTTACGGGACTGCTCTCCTCTGTCTGGGTGCCGGGGCCTAAATATGTGACAGTGGCCTCTTCCAGTGGTGGGTGACATGAAGCCAGATTCTCTGCTATGGCATGAAGAGACTGATTCTCTGCTGACATGAAGCAAGATTCTTTGCTATGGCATGAAGAGACTGATTCTCTGCTGACGTGAAGCCAGATTCTCTGCTATGGGACCTCTGTCCAATTGATATTGGGTCATTTTTTTATTTTTTTTTATTTTAATTCATTTCCCTATCCACATTTGTTTGCAGGGGATTTACCTACATGTTGCTGCCTTTTGCAGCCCTCTAGCTCTTTCCTGGGCTGTTTTACAGCCTTTTTAGTGCCCAAAAGTTCGGGTCCCCATTGACTTCAATGGGGTTCGGGTTCGGGACGAAGTTCGGTTCGGGTTCGGATCCCGAACCCGAACATTTCCGGGAAGTTCGGCCGAACTTCTCGAACCCGAACATCCAGGTGTTCGCTCAACTCTAATCGTGAATATTGGCACTTAGAATATAGTGGTATATATTCGTAATTTCGAATATTCTAGATTTTTTTTTCATCAGTAACCTCCCTTCTTGCTTGTGGGCCAATGAGAAGGCTGCAATGTCTTTGTCTGAGATTAGCAACATCCCTAGAAACCAATAGGAAAGTTGCCTACCCCTTGCTATATAAGAACCACCCCAGCAGCCCTTGTATGCAGTATTTTGCAGATCTGAGAGAGACAGCAGTGTTATTGCTGTGCTCTCTGCTTTCCTGTGTCATTACATTAGATAGTTAGTTAGTTAGCTTATATATAATACAGATAGTTAGTGGGAGATAGTCAGTGTAGGTTAGATAGTGATATAGGTTCTGCTGTCCATACATACATACATACATACATACATAGTGCCGTGATGTCACAAGTTCACAACAATACTTAGTGCACCAATCACTAATAAAATGTGAAATTGCACGTATTGCGGCAAAATAATCGCATCATTAGTGCCGATTTCGAATTAACAAATATATATTGGAGCACTCTATCTGAATATAAAGCTATTGTAATGTTTTGCCGTGCCAACCATTTTCTCCCGTCTCAGGAAACTTCTAGCAGCTTGAAAAATTGAGCTATAGTGACCCATGCCTGTATTTCACACGCATTACACGAATATTACATTACCGATTTTTCACGATCAAGAAAATAATCTCAAATTCGTTAATATATGACAAATATTCTACCAAATATTCGCGAAATATCGCAAATTCTAATAATGCCCCTGCCGCACATCACTAATGGGCACCACGTTTGCCTTGCACAAATCACTTGGCACTGTACCAGTACCTAGAGAATCTTTAAAAAATTTAAACAGGCACAGCAATGACTGAACTGAGCTCTTTAAGCACTGTTGGGTGTAATCCAACTGGACCCGGAGCCTTGTTCACATTTACCCTATTTAACTTGTCTTGCAAGACCGTTTCGCAGATGCAGAGATCACAGGCTGTTGGTCCTGGTGGTAGTGGTGGAGACCAGGCCTATCTGGAGCCTAAAGTTGCCCTCTCAGACAGATTCTCTGCGGGATGTGATAATTTAATTTTGTTTAGGGAGGCGTGCAAACTGTATTTTAGACTACGTCCACACTTATCTTGGGAAACAGCGAGTCGGTGTGGTTATTTCCTTGCTTAAGGGGGATGTGCAGTCATGGGCTTTTTCTCTGCCAACCAGATCGCAGTCTCTCCGGTCGGTAGATGAATTTTTCGAAGTTTTGGGTCTTATCTATGATGATCTGGATCGGATCTCTCTAGCCGAAACCAAGCTGCTTGGCCTTCGTCAGGGAGATCATTCCACTGAGATTTATTGCTCTGAGTTTAGGATGAGGGCTACGGATACAGAATAGAATGATCCTGCTCTCTGTAGCCAGTTTTGTCAAGGGTTATCAGAGAGGCTGAAGGACACTTTGGCATTTCATGAAACCCCAGTGTCTCTGGAAGCCTCTATGTCTCTTGCTGTACGGATTGACAGACGCCTGAGAGAGAGATCTAGGGGCCCCCACTCTCAGGACGTACTATCACATGATGTATTGTCTTCCTTTGACACTTTGGGTGAAGCTGCTCCTGGGTTTATGTCTGGGGACAAACCCATGCCAGTAGAGGGAGCTACTCCTGGATCCGCTTTTAAGCATACTGGTAATAGGAAGGGAGTGTGTTTTTTCTGCGGACAGAAGGGAGACTTTATCAGAGTATGTCCATACATTCAACAGCAAAAAGAAAAAAGAGGGACATTTAATTCCCATCTGACTCTTGGAGGGGTGAGAGGAGAGTCAGAAAATGTGCATTTGTCTTTGACTGGTAGTACCCGATTTCTCCTGACTGCTGAGGTGGCGCTAGAGTCAAAAACTGTGGGGATTGAGGTGTTTATCGACAGCTGGCCCGGGGTGAACCTGATTGATGCTCAGTTTGTCCGTACGCACGGGTTGTCACCAAGTGCATTAAAAAAAACCATTTCCATTTTTGCTATTGATTCTGCACCTCTAACTCAGAAGTGTTCATCTGAAGTGGTGCATGATATCAGATTAAGAGTGGGTGACTTTCATCAAGAATTTATCTTGTGTTTTGTGTTGGAGGGTCTCCCTGCTCCGGTGGTTCTGGGTTTACCGTGGTTAAGCAAGCACAATCCAACCATCGATTGGCAAGCTAGACAGATTCTGGATTGGGGTGATTACCCTCTTTTATATCTGATTTTGCTGATGTATTTTCTGAGAGTGGATGCCAGGATTTACCTCCACATCGGGAATATGATTGTCCTATCAACCTTATTCCCGGAGCTAAGTTGCCAAAATCTAGATTGTATAATCTTTCTGGACCTGAAAGACTGGCCATGAGAGTATATTGCCGAGAGTTTGGCTAAAGGACAGATAAGACTTTCCAAGTCTCCAGTGTCAGCATGGCTCTTTTTTGTAAAAAAAAAAAAGGATGGAGGTCTTCGGCCATGTCTGGATTTCCATGAACTGAATCGGATTACTGTCCATGATCCTTACCCTCTTCCTTTGATTTCCGATTTGTTTAACCAGATTGTTGGTGCCATGGTGTTCTCCAAGTTGGGCATATAATCTGGTTAGGATCAAGGGAGGGGATGAATGGAAGACAGCTTTTAATACTCCTGAGGGGCGCTTTTAATACTCCTGAGGGGCACTTTCAGAACCTGGTCATGCCTTTTGGGTTGACCAGTGCTCCTGCGGTTTTCCAGCATTTTGTGAATTACATTTTTCATCACCTTGTGGGGAGGTTTGTAGTCGTGTATTTTGATGATATTCTAATTTATTCTCCAGATGTGGAGATACACCAGCATCACGTTAGACAGGTGTTACAGATCCTAAGACATAATAAACTGTATGCAAAATTAGAGAAGTGTGCTTTTGCTGTGCGCGAGGTGCAGTTTTTGGGCTACCTGCTGTCATCTTCGGGATTTTGAATGGATCCAGACAAAGTCCGTGCTGTATTGGACTGGGATCGATGCGAAAATCTGAAAGCTCTTATGTGGTTTTTGGGGGTTCACCAACTATTACCAAAAATGTATTCAGAATTATTTGACAATAGTAAAACCCTTAACTGACATGACTAAGAAAGGGACAGATGTCTCAGCGTGGTCTGATTCAGCGTTGCGAGCCTTTTCTGCAATTAAGAAATGCTTCTCTTCTGCCCCTATATTGGGGCAGCCGGATGTATCACAACTTTTAATTGTCGAAGTGGACGCGTCCGAGGTGGGGGTAGGAGCAGTTTTATCGCAGGGCCGTCACCTGGTAAATGGCGTCCATGTGCCTTTTTCTCAACAAAAAAAAACTCTTCAGCAGAGAGAAATTATGATGTGGGTAACAGAGTGTTACTGGCCATTAAGTTGGCTTTTGAGGAACGGCGTCATTGGTTGGATCACGGTGTTCACAGATCACAAACACCTGGCTTACCTGGAGTCGGCTAAACGACTGAACCCGAGGCAGGCCAAATGGTCTTTGTTTTTCACCAGATTAAATTTCACTGTCACCTATCGTCCTGGGGTTAAGAACTTCAAGGCAGATGCCTTGTCACATAGTTTTCCTGGAGGTTGTGATTTTGAAAATCCAAGTCCTATACTGTCGGAAGGGGTGGTGATATCCACTCTTTACCCTGACCTAGAGGTGAAGGTGTTAGAGGCCCAGGGAGACGCACCGGATTCTTGTCGCTCTGGGAAACTGTTTGTGCCATCGGAATTGCATCACAAGGTGTTTAAGGAACATCACTGTATGGTTCTTACGGGACACCCTGAGATCCTCTGCCGACCTCATATCTCATAGATTCTGGTGGCCAGGGTTGCGTAAGTTTGTTGAGGACTATGTGTCAGCCTGTAGTACCTGTTCACACGCTAAGGTGACACATACAGTGGATATAAAAAGTGTACACACCCCTGTTAAAATGTCAGGTTTCTGTGCTGTAAAAAAATTAGACAAAGATAAATCATTTCAGAACTTTTTCCACCTTTAATGTGACCTATAAACTGTACAACTCTATTGAAAAACAAACTGAAATCTTTTAGGTAGAGGGAAGAAAAAATATAAAAATAAAATAATATGGTTGCATAAGTGTGCACACCCTTAAACTTATACTATGTTGAAGCACCTTTTGATTTTATTACAGCACTTAGTCTTTTTGGGTATGAGTCTATCAGCATGGCACATTTTGACTTGGCAAGATTTGCCCACTCTTCTTTGCAAAAACACTCCAAATCTGTCAGATTGCGAGGGCATCTCCTGTGCACAGCCATCTTCAGATCACCCCACAAATTTTTAATCGGATTCAGGTCTGAGCTCTGGCTGGGCCATTCCAAAACTTTAATCTTATTCTGGTGAAGCCATTCCTTTGTTGGTTTGGATGTATGCTTTGGGTCATTGTCATGCTGAAAGATGAAGTTCCTCTTCATGTTCAGCTTTCTAGCAGAAGCCTGAAGGTTTGGTGCCAATATTGACTGGTATTTGGAATTGTTCATAATTCCCTCTAGCTTAACTAAGGCCCCAGTTCCAGCTGAAGAAAAACAGCCCCAAAGCATGATGCTGCCACCACCATGCTTCACTGTGGGTATGGTGTTCTTTTGGTGATGTGCAGTTGTTTTTGTGCCAAATATATCTTTTGGAATTATGGCCAAAAAGTTCAACCTTGGTTTCATCAAACCATAACACCTTTTCTAACATGCTTTTGAGAGACTTCAGATGTGTTTTTGCAAAATGTAGCCTGGCTTGGATGTTTTTCTTCACAAGAAAAGGCTTTCGTCTTACCACTCTACCCCATAGCCCAGACATATGAAGAATACGGGAGATTGTTGTCACATGTACCACACAGCCAGTACTTGCCAGATATTCCTGCAGCTCCTTTAATGTTGCTGTAGGCCTCTTGGTAGCCTCCCATACCAGTTTTCTTCTCGTCTTTTCATCAATTTTGGAGGGACGTCCAGTTCTTGGTAATGTCACTGTTGTGCCATATTTTTTCCACTTGATGAGGATGTCTTCACTGTGTTCCATGGTATATCTAATGCCTTTTAAATTCTTTTGTACCCTTCTCCTGACTGATAACTTTTAACAACGAGATCCCGCTGATGCTTTGGAAGCTCTCTGTGGACCATGGCTTTTGCTGTGGGATGCGACTGAGAACATTTCGCTTTAGTAAAATGGTGCACTTTATAGTATTGCGGGGCCTACCTAATGCTAAAACACTTGCACAAGTGTCTGTTGACAACATTGTGAAACTCCATGGCATTCCTTCTGACGTGGTCTCGGATCGTGGGACTCAGTTTGTTTCCAGATTCTGGAAGGCGTTCTGTACTCGACTGGGGGTACAACTGTCCTTTTCTTTGGCTTTTCATCCTCATTCGAACGGACAGATGGAGTGCACTAATCAGAGACTGGAGACTTACTTGAGATGTTTTGTCTCTGAGAACCAGGAGGATTGACCTTCGTTTTTGTCTTTGTTTTTTTGTCATTATTGTCATCTATATGGCGGAAAATTCAAAATAATTTGATGAATATGGGCAACAAGTATAAACGTGTGGCTGACAGGAAACGTATGAATGGTCCGGACCTAAGAGTGGGTGATTCTGTGTGGCTGTCCACAAGAAACATTAAGTTAAAGGTACCTTCTTGGAAGTTCAGTCCAAGGTTTATTGGTCCACATGAGATCACTGCCATTATTAATCATGTAGCTTTTCGTCTTGAACTTCCTCAGGACCTGAAAATTTATAATGTGTTTCATAAATCTTTGTTGAAGAGATTTGTTGAACCTTTGGAGCCATCTTCCTTGCCACCCGCTCCTGTCACGGTGGACGGCAGTTTGGAATTTCAGATCGCCAAGATAATTGACTCTCGCATTGTCACGACAGGTAGGTAAGCAGGAAAAACAACCAAACACGGGAAAACAAACTGAACAAACGACTAGGCCCAAAAGCTAGGGAGAAAGGGTCACCTCCTAGCGATCCCTAAAAGCTTTCCCTAAGCTGCCGTGCCCATGTGCATACCCTTAGGGTGGATATGCACATGCCCTCGTGCCTAAACCTGAACTCCCTGGCCAAACCCTATGCAGCAGGGAAAAGGGAAGAGGCAACCTGCTTCTTCAAACCAGGAAGAAGCAAGCGTCTCCCTAGAGGCCTAGATAAAACACACAAAGGGAAATGAAGGGAAATGAAGGAGAGGACTTATCTTGAGCAGAGCTGGAGCAGACGATACACCCCAAATCAAGAGCTCCCAGGAAAAGAACTATAACCCGCACAGGCCACTGGGGGAAGGAGGGATAAATAGCCTCACTAACAATGAAACCCAGTACACCTGAGGGAAGGTGGATCCAGCTCAAATCCAAATCAAAACAAACCAAGAAGTCAGACATGTGTAGCCAGTCTGAAAGATCTCCGCACATTCACAGGGCAAGGCGTGACAATACCCCCCCCCCTCCCTTTCTACGGGTGACCTCCGGACACCCCGGACCAACTTTATCCGGGTGTGTCCTGTGAAAGGCCCTCACCAGGCGCTAGCACTGACATCAGCAGCCGGCACCCACATTCTTTCCTCGGGACCGTATCCCTTCCAGTGCACCAGGTACTGGAAGGAACCCCGAAGAACAGGGTGAGGTGGCAATGGAGATGGTTCCACAGGTTCCACATATTTCTTTAATAAAGACCTGTGAAACACATTATAAATCTTTCAGGTCTGCAGAAGATCCAGACGAAATGCCACCGGGTTGACAATCGCAAAGATTTTGTAAGGGCCAATAAATCTTGGACCCAATTTCCAAGATGGTACCTTCAGCTTAATGTTTCTAGTGGACAACCACACCGAATCACCCACACACAGGTCCGGACCAGTCATACGTCTCCTATCAGCCATCCGTTTATATCTTTCACCCATCTTTTCCAAATTACCTTGGATCTTCCGCCAGATAGATGACAAGGCAGAAGAGAATCTCTCCGCTTCTGGCATCCCAGAAGATCCAGTCCCAGAAAAAGTACCAAACTGTGGGTGAAAACCATATGCGCCAAAAAATGGCGACTTATCACTGGACTCCTGTCTACGGTTATTCAAGGCAAATTCGGCTAGAGACAAGAACGAGGACCAGTCATCCTGGTTCTCGGCAACAAAACACCTCAAATAGGTCTCCAGGTTTTGGTTAGTGCGCTCTGTCTGACCGTTCGACTGGGGATGAAAAGCCAAAGAAAAAGACAGTTGGATTCCCAGACGAGAGCAGAACGCCCTCCAAAACCTGGAAACAAATTGTGTCCCCCTATCCGACACCACATCAGAGGGAATGCCATGTAGTTTCACAATGTTATCGATAAAAACCTGAGCGAGAGTTTTGGCATTGGGCAAGCTAGGCAACGGTACAAAGTGGGCCATCTTACTGAAGCTGTCCACTACCACCAAAATGACAGTTTTCCCAGAGGAACACGGTAAATCAGTAATAAAGTCCATGGAAAAATGCGTCCAAGGACGAGACAGGATGGATAAAGGAAGAAGGGATCCTGAAGGCCGAGTGTGAGCCACCTTCGCGCGTGCACAGGTCTCACAAGCTGTCACATAACCCTCCACACCCTTGCGCAACCCTGGCCACCAGAATCTCCGGGAAATAAAATCTATGGTGGATTTGCTTCCAGGATGTCTCGCAAGGACCATATCATGATGTTCCTTGAACACCTTGTATCGCAGTTCAGCAGGAACAAACAACTTGTCCGGAGGACAAGAATCAGGAGCCTCCTCCTGGGCCCCCAACACCTCCATCTCCAACTCGGGTACAGAGTGGAAACCACCACCCCATCAGCCAAAATCGGAGTGGGATCCTCCGAATCACTCCCCCCAGGAAAACTAGGTGACAACGCATCTGCCTTGACGTTTTTAACCCCAGGGCGAAAGGTGACCACAAAATTGAACCTAGTAAAAAACAGCAGGAATATGACATTTTTTGGTTGGGTTATAATATCACGACAGGTAGGTAAGCAGGGAAACAACCAAACACGGAAAAACAAACTGAACAAACGACTAGGCCCAAAAGCTAGGGAGAAAGGGTCACCTCCTAGCGATCCCTAAAAGCTTTCCCTAAGCTGCTGTGCCCATGTGCATACCCTTAGGGTGGATATGCACATGCCCTCGTGCCTAAACCTGAACTCCCTGGCCAAACCCTAAGCAGCAGGGAAAAGGGAAGAGGCAACAACCTGCTTCTTCAAACCAGGAAGAAGCAAGCGTCTCCCTAGAGGCCTAGATAAAACACACAAAGGGAGATGAAGGAGAGGACTTTTGCCATTTGCTAGGGGATGGACCCTGCGACAGAACTGCTCCGACCCCCACTTCTGATGCATCAACCTCCACGATAAATGGTTGAGACACATCAGGTTGCATCAGAATGGGAGCAGACGCAAAACATTTCTTAATAGCAGAAAAGGCCTGTAATGCCTCATCCGACCAGACAGAAAAGTCGGCACCTTTTTTAGTCATATCTGTCAACGGTTTTACAATGGTGGAATAATTCAAGATGAATTTTCTGTAGTAATTGGTAAAACCCAAAAACCGCATCAGAGCTTTCTGATTCTCAGGCCGGTCCCATTCCAGTACCACCCGAACCTTTTCGGGGTCCATACAAAAAACAGAGTCAGAAAGCAGGTATCCTAAAAACGGCAGCTCCTAGACAGCAAATACACATTTTTCAAATTTTGCATACAATCTATTCTCCCGAAGGATCGACAACACCTGTCTCACGTGATCCTGATGGGTCTCTAAATCGGGTGAGTAAATAAGTATATCATCAAGGTAAATAACAATGAACCATCCCACTAAATGATGGAAAATATCATTCACAAATCGCTCAAAGACCGCTGGCGCATTAGTTAAACCAAAGGGCATGACAAGATTCTCGAAATGACCTTCGGGTGTATTGAAGGCCGTTTTCCACTCATCTCCTTCCTTGATTCTGATCAGATTATAAGCTCCTCTTAAATCCAACTTGGAGAACACCTTGGCTCCGACAATTTGATCAAATAGATTAGAAATCAAAGGAAGGGGATACGGATCACGGACCGTAATGAGATTCAATTCCCGGAAATCTAAACACGGTCTAAGTGATCCGTTTTTCTTTTTTACGACCACAGGGGACTTAGATGGCCTAATATGTCCCTTTGCCAAACTCTCTGCAATATACTTCCGCATAGCTTCTCTTTCGGGTTGGGAAAGGTTGTATAGTCGAGATTTTGGCAGTTTAGCTCCAGGGATGAGATTGACCGGACAATCATATTCTCGATGTGGAGGCAGCTCCTGGGCTCCACCCTCCGAGAATACGTCTGCAAAATCAGAGAGAAACTGAGGTAGGACCGTAGTTGACACCCCTGAGATAGAAGCACCAAGACAGTTGTCCGAACAAAATTCACTCCAGCTACTGATTTGTCTTGTTTGCCAGTCAACCACTGTAAACCCAGAACCCTCGGAGCAGGCAAGCCCTTCATAACAAAACAAGAAATGGACTCAACATGTGAATCACTCACCCTTAACTTAATGTCATGAACGATATGAGTCAGACTCTTTTGTGAGAGAGGGGAGGAATCAATAGAAAACACTGGTATCTCTTTATCTAAACTGCTAGTTTTAAAACCAAGATTTTGGAGGAACTGAAAATCAATAAGGTTTACCCCCGCACCACAGTCAACAAATACCTCAAAATCAAAATTTCTAGTCTAGCGTCTAGCGCCACCATGGCAGGCAGGTGGAAACGGGTATAGCAGGGAGAATGCATATTTGCTTGCTCAGACTCCCCATTTACACTACCAAGAGTCAGGGAAGTCTTTTTTTTCTCTTTATGTGAATACCTCCGTAGTTTTTCATTACCGCTTTGAGGTTTAACAAAAGAACATGCACAAACAAAATTACCTTCTTTTCCACAGAAGTAACATAGCTTATTCAGCTTCCTAAAATCCCTATCACCTGAGAGAAAGGAAACCTGGCCCAACTGCATAGGCTCCTCGCCTGCCCCAGATTCAAAAGTCATATTACCCCGGGGACTAGGTGGGACGGATCCACTTACAGACGGAACCCCCCCGCTCAAGAGGAATCTTATACCTTTCTCTAAGACGTCTATCAAGCCGCACTGCCAAAGACATGGCTGTCTCCAATGAATCGGGATACTCATGAAAAGCAAGGGCATCTTTCAACCTCTCAGATAGCCCCTGACAAAACTGACTGCAGAGTGCAGGATCATTCCACCCCCAGTCAGTTGCCCATCTTCTAAATTCTGCACAATACAACTCCGCAGTACGTTCTCCCTGTAACAAACTGCCCAGCTTAGATTCAGCCATAGAGACGCGGTCTGGGTCATCATAAATCAAGCCCAATGCTCTAAAAAATTCATCCACCGACCGGAGGGATGGTGAACCGGTCGGCAGAGAAAAAGCCCAGGACTGCACGTCCCTTTTGAGCAGAGATATAATGATCCCCACTCTTTGATTCTCATTACCAGATGACATCGGCCGCAGACGAAAATACAACCTGCGTCCCTGAACCGTATAAAGTCATCACCACCCCCTGAGAACCTATCAGGGAGAGCGACTTTAGGCTTTAAAATCAGACCTGATTTCCTCTAACGGCGCTCAACCAAGCAGTGGCGTTGCAAAGGGGGTGAGGGCCGCACCGGGTGACACCAGTGATGGGGGTGACACCAGCAGGGCCGGCATTTACGAATCATAGTCATTTGTATTGCCGACCTCAGGAGAGATGTGTCTGGGATTCGAACCCACGACCTCTTCCTGTGTCCCGCCCTGTATGTCCATATATGGAGTCAGTGCTTGTGGATTCTAATTTCAGAAAAGTTTCTGCTGGGATTCAAACCCACGACCTTCTGTATCAGAGGCAAAGCACCTAACCACACGGCCATAAGAGATGCATTGACACTGATTGAAAAAATATGAGACTTCAAGTGTACATCTATACACATGACTGCTGCCCTAACGCACCCAGCACTGCTATATCTCTATCTGACATCTGTCCCAGCACACTCAGCTCTGCTATATCTCTATATATGATAGCTGCCCCAGCACACTCAGCTCGCTCTGCTACATCTAATACACATGACAGCTGCACCAGCACACTCAGCTCTACTATATCTCTATATATGACAGCTGTCCCAGCAAACCCAGCTCTGCTACATCTATACACATGACAGCTGTCCAAACACACCCAGCTCTGCTACATCTATACACATGACAGCTGCCCCAGCACACTCAGCTCTGCTATATCTCTATATATCTATCTACTGTATAGCAATACTTAGAGATATATAGATGTAGCGGAGCTGGGTGTGCTGGGGCAGCTGTCATATATAGAGATATAGTAGAGCTGAGTGTGCTGGTGCAGCTGTCATGTGTATTAGATGTAGCAGTGCTGGGTGTGCTGGGGCAGCTATCATATATAGAGATATAGCAGAGCTGAGTGTGCTGGGGCAGCTGTCATATATAGAGATATAGTAGAGCTGAGTGTGCAGCTGTCATGTGTATTAGATGTAGCAGAGCTGGGTGTGCTGGAGCAGCTATCATATATAGAGATATAGCAGAGCTGAGTGTGCTGGGACAGCTGTCATATAGAGATATAGCAGTGCTGGGTGTTTTAGGGCAGCAGTCATGTGTATAAATGTACACTTAGCCAGCTATAACAGTAGAAGTCTCATATTTTTTCATTCAGTGTCAATGCATCTCTTATGGCCGTGTGGTTAGGTGCTTTGCCTCTGATACAGAAGGTCGTGGGTTCAAATCCCAGCAGAAACTTTTCTGAAATACAAGCACTGACTCCATATATGGACATACAGGAAGAGAGTGCATCGCTGACATGGAGGTAAGTATAAGTGGGTTTTTTTTAATACCCGACTGTTACTGCCATGGGGGGAGTGGGAGGCACTTGATACTGGCACATGGGGGGGGGGAGGGGGGTTGGCACCTGATACTGGCACATGGGGGGGGTTGGCACTATGATACTGGCCGGCAGCCTGTCAGAGGCCGGACACTGAGGGCATCTACTGGGGCCCTATATATGGGGCATTTTATACTGGTACATTATGGGGGGCACTAGCAGGAAGGGGGGAGAGGAGCACTATGGGGGAATTTACTGGGGGCACTATATAGGGGTATTTTATACTGGGACATTATGGAGGCACTATGGGGACATTAGCTCAACTGGAAGCATTACAAGGGGGTATTTTTTGTACTGTCACATTATAAGGAGAATTATTTCTACTGGGGGGGGCATTATGGTGGGCTTTATTACTCCCCCATGGTATGACCCCCTAGTAGCAGCACCAGCCTCTCCGTGCTCTGCTATCCCTCTGCCCCTTCTCCAAATCCTTATTATGAAATCTTTCTCATTAGGATAAAACAAATCAGCTCCGCCGAGCCCCCGGCCAAAGTGTGGAAGTGGCGTCCGAGATCCCCAAGGGTCAAGTAACTGTAAGTTTTCATGTGGAATATGTTTATGTTTTACACATATAGCCTACACTGTGCCACACAATATACAGTATACCTCTACACTGTGCCACACAATATACAGTATACCTCTACACTGTACCACACAATATACAGTATACCGCTACACTGTGCCCCACAATATACAGTATACCTCTACACTGTGCCACACAATACACAGTATACTGCTACACTGTGCCACACAATACACAGTATACTGCTACACTGTGCCACACAATATACAGTACACCTCTACACTGTGCCACACAATATACAGTATACCTCTATACTGTGCCACACAATGTACAGTATACCGCTACACTGTGCCACACAATATACAGTACACCTCTACACTGTGCCACACAATATACAGTATACCGCTACACTGTGCCCCACAATATACAGTATACCTCTACACTGTGCCCCACAATATACAGTATACCTCTACACTGTGCTGCACAATATACAGTATACCTCTATACTGTGCCCCACAATATACAGTACACCTCTACACTGTGCCACACAATATACAGTATACCGCTACACTGTGCCACACAATATACAGTATACCTCTACACTGTGCCGCACAATATACAGTATACCGCTACACTGTGCCACAAAATATACAGTATACCTCCACACTGTGCCCCACAATGTACAGTATACCGCTACACTGTGCCACACAATGTACAGTATACCGCTACACTGTGCCACACAATATACAGTATACCTCTACACTGTGCCCCACAATATACAGTATACCGCTACACTGTGCCACACAATATACAGTATACCGCTACACTGTGTAGTCTGTTCTATAAGCACCATTGTTTTGTGTGGCGGCGGACAGAAAATAATCTGGAAGTGCCCCTCCCGAGACCAGGCTCTGACTGCTAGGGGTGGTCTGCTGAGCTAACGGATGCTCCCTATGGCAGTAGCACCACCATAGCCCCCATATATGGCTAAAAAATTATTGCTTCGGGGGGGGTGACACCATTTTGTACCGCACCGGGTGACACCAGCCCTAGCAACGCCACTGCAACCAAGGCATCCTTTGCCTTCATTTCGCAAACAGCAGGAATGACAGTTTTTGGGCGGGTTATAATATCACGACAGGTAGGTAAGCAGGGAAACAACCAAACATGGAAAAACTGAACAAACGACTAGGCCCAAAAGCCAAGGAGAAAGGGTCACCTCCTAGCGATCCCTAAAAGCTTTCCCTAAGCTGCTGTGCCCATGTGCATACCCTTAGGGTGGATATGCACATGCCCTCGTGCCTAAACCTGAACTCCCTGGCCAAACCCTAAGCAGCAGGGAAAAGGGAAGAGGCAACAACCTGCTTCTTCAAACCAGGAAGAAGCAAGCGTTTCCCTAGAGGCCTAGATAAAACACAGAAAGGGAGATGAAGGAGAGGACTTATCTTGAGCAGAGCTGGAGCAGACGATCCAACCCAAATCAAGAGCTCCCAGGAAAAGAACTATAACCCGCACAGGCCACTGGGGGAAAGAGGGATAAATAGCCTCACTAACAATGAAACCCAGTACACCTGAGGAAAGGTGGATCCAGCTCAAATCCAAATCAAAACAAAACAAGAAGTCAGACATGTGCAGCCAGTCTGACAGATCTCCGCACATTCACAGGGCAAGGCGTGACACGTGTTCTCCGTAGATCTCTTCAGTATCTTGTTCACTGGAAGGGTTATGGACCAGAGGAGAGGATATGGGTACTGGCATCTGACATGAATGCCAGTCATTTGCTGAAAGCTTTTCACAGCTCTCACCTAGATAAGGTCGGTCCTGGGTGCCCGGAGGTCACCCGAAGAAGGGGGGTACTGTCACGGACGCACCGAGACATACGGACGTCCTGGCCACAGTGAGTGGCAGGAGATCTGTGAGACTGGCAACACGTGGTTGGATCTGACAGGTTTTCCTTGTGGATCAATAGGCGTCTGTGTAATTTCTGGTAATGGCCACACCCCTTGCCTCCAGGTGTTGCTAATGTGGTCATTTAACCTTCCTACTGTGAGGTTTATAGCTTCTGTGCCTGTGGATAGTTTGTGGTTGGATCTCGGGTGAGTTCCTGGTGCTTTAATAGCCCCTTTGAAGTTAAGTATTTCCTTTCCCTTTTGTATTTTGTTTGGGTTCTGTGTGTTGCATTTCCCTATTGTTTGTATTAGGCCTGAAGAAGACTCCTGTTCATCCTTCCTTTTGGAGGAACAGGTAGTCTTGTCCCTGCCATTAGTACCAGGGTCATATAGGGCTAGATAGGATAGACTCCTGCGTATGAACTCACCTACCTTTAGGGTCTGTTCATACTGGTAGTCAGTCAGGATTTTGGTTAGGGTTTTCACTAGGAGGTGTCCATCTTCCTTCCCTAGTTCTCAGGCCTGATTCCCTGTTCCCCCCTTCCCTCCTTAGCTTGGTGTGTTGTTTCCCTTCCACACCGAAGCGTGACAGCTATATTATAGCAGCTTCTAACATATATCTTTCTCACACATTATATTATGTTTCAGCCATATGACAGCTAAGCATCGCCCAGGAAGGGAAATATCAGTTGGAAAATAATGTTATATGAGATTTTATGCATTTCCATTCTACAATCAAGGAATTGATTGGGAGCTGAAAAAAAACTTGGCAGACCAGGCGTGGTGTGTGAGCAAAAACCCCACTCCCCAGCTATGGTCATACTGGTTCCTGCTGCACATCTCCATCCCCGCCGCTTCTGGTGCCCGACACCATGCATGGTCATCCCCATTTTTTTTTTTTCAGGGCCCAGACAAAAGCTTGATCATGATTATTTTCCTATTGCTATTTCATCACAGATATAGGTTGCACATATCCAATATCACCACTAGACGGCAGCAGAGTGAGTATTTTTTTGTTGTTTTGGGGTATTTTTTTTTACTGACATAGCATGCCTGGCCACCCACAGTCATTTTTGCAGGACCCAGACATAAGCCTGATTATCACCATTTTCCTATTGGCATTTCTTCTGAGATTCAGGTTGCACAGATCCAATATCGCCACTAGATGGCACCAGAGGTTTATACATTGGCAGCTGCTGTGCACTTGGGCTATAAATTCAGGCAGGAAACATTTGGTGGACTTATGCGCTGTACATGCCAAATATGAACATTATTTTCCACCACAGCAGCTTCTGGAAAATATGACACAGACCTAGTACTGTAGGACACATCTCTCAATGTGAACTTTGCAAGAGTTTAGATTTCATTCCAGAGTTAGGATTTCGAAGAAATCAAAAAATAACAATTGTTAAGCCTTGTTGTGACATGACACACAGTATATATATATATATATATATATATATATATATATATATATATATATATATACATAAAAGAAGAAAATCCGCAGCACTCCTTCAAGTAAAAAAATTTGCAATTTATTCACACATGTCAGCAAAGACAACGTTTCGGTCCTCTCACAGGGCCTTTCTCAAGTCACTTGAGAAAGGCCCTGTGAGAGGACCGAAACGTTGTCTTTGCTGACATGTGTGAATAAATTGCACATTTTTTTACTTTAAGGAGTGCTGCGGATTTTCTTCTTTTATTTGATTCCGTCCTATATCGAGGGACCACCGCGGGCACCCACACCATTACAGCTGTATCTGAAGGAGTGCTGCCTGACCTTCTCCATGTATATATATACATATATATATAAAATGACATAATAATAATGCCCCCACAGAACCCCCAGTAGTAATAATGCCCCAAAAAGGGCCCCCAGTAGTAATAAGGCCCCTCCATAAGGCCTCCTGTAAAGCCCCTAGTAGTAATAACACCCCTCTATACTGCCCCCAGTAGTTATAATGTCCCCCTATAGTGCCCTCAGTAGTTATGGTTTCACCCTGCAGTGCCCCTGTATACCCCCCTTGCATTGCACCAAAAGTGACAAAAAAATACTCACCTTAGTGCCCTTCCATGCTCCAGTCCGCGAAGCAGGCCATAAACCTCTTCCATTCTGTGGCCTAACTGGCCCACGTCCTCGCACATGATGCTGTGATGATGTCATGCTTCACGACCAACTGTGCTGCCTCTTTGGTTTTAGACATGTGGCCTGTGGTCAATGAGAGCAAATGGCTTTGCCTTCCCGTGCCCCTCCACACTATTCTGCTATATCGTTGTCCTGAGGACAACGATACAGTTCTGCGGCAGCAACTACTTCTATAAAGGGGATAACGGCCATCAAATGGTACCAGGAAATTCCAAGGGCCTGTCAGCCATATTGGAAACACTGAATGGTCACAAATGTTCTAGGTCTAAAACTGAACGTGCATAATGAATAAGAATAATGGAGCGTTCCAATAGACTTCCAGGATGTGCTTCTTTGTGTTTGACCTGTCTATGAGATATGATATGATTGCTAAATAGCTATATTTAACACTCATCTCTATCAATAAAATTTCACCTGTTGAGGTGTTGGTGCAATCCCAATGGCAATACCCCGGCTTTCACACTAGCACTTCCATTCAGTTGCCTCATGGTGGAGATGGTGGTCTAGGGGCAGTTCACATCACATTATTTGCCCTACATTTGAAGGGGGTTATCCCATGAATAATGTAAAAAATGAAAATCAGACATCATATAGTACATGATGACCTCTTTCTAACAAAGCTAGAACCAGCCCTGTACCTCACATGGATCCAGAGATCTTCCCAATCATTGCTCTGCTAGATTTATAGCAAGCTGGCAGCTCAAGGGGAGTATCTTTTCTGCTGTAGCTCAGGAGGTGTGTCCAGTCTCTCCCTATCACAGCTCAGGAGGTGTGTCCAGTCTCTCCCTATCACAGCTCAGGAGGTGTGTCCCAGGCTCTCCCTATCACAGCTCAGGAGATGTGTCCAGGCTCTCCCCATCACAGCTCAGGAGGTGTGTCCCAGGCTCTCCCTATCACAGCTCAGGAGATGTGTCCAGGCTCTCCCCATCACAGCTCAGGAGGTGTGTCCAGTCTCTCCCTATCACAGCTCAGGATGCAGTTAAAGGATGAAACAGCATGTGCGGCCTTCTCAGTGAGCAGGACAAAGAAATAACAAATTAAGTGGCACTATACAGATATGCAGCGTACTCAAGTTGTGTGTAGAAATGTGTTCCTGGGTGTAGTAGTGCAATAGACACTAACCTGAGACGGCTGACTCTCTGCATAGGCAGGTGATGGTAGGAAAATGTTCGTGACGCCAGTGCCAATTAAACGGTGGCACGCCGTTTGCTGATAGCAGGAATAAATGAGGAACACCGTGATGTTAAAACAAAACTCCAACTTTAGTAGTTTCCATATAGAGACATTCACGGAAGCGCAGTTCCTTTGCATACAGTTGATTTTTCAATACGGTCGATGCAGGCAATACAGATTAAGCAAGGTGACTTCAGAGTGTGAAACACAGGACTTGCAGTACAGGAGCTTGCACTCTATTCCTGACTGATCCTGGAATATAGAAAATCCTCTCCAAGGCCCAATACCTTAACTCTGGCGTATATACTTGGTTCTCTCTTTATAAAGTACCTCCTCTGTTATATTGAGTACCTCTTGCTTCTCTGCGCTTTGCCTCTGTCTCCCTCTCAGCTTCCTCAGGCTCTAGAAACTGAGGTATTCCTGTTTCGGCATATGGGAATTCAGGAGGGGAACCTTCTCTTTGGATCTGGAACCCGGTTACAGGGACTGCAATACCCTCTCCTGGTCCGCAGGCTTCAGGCCTGGACTTGACTCAGACATAGTCTAAACTCCAACTGCTGTAGACTGACTTTAGACTAGACTCCCCTTTGCTTCCCTGTCTGGGCCTTATATAAACTAGGGCTCTCTAGCTCCCTCTAGTGACTAGAAGCTGGAATGACACCCCTAGCAGGCCTGTACATGCAAGTGTCACAGTAACAGGGAAATACATAACATTACATTACATGACAATTTATAAAGATGACATATACCAACTTCCCCATAAATAAGGGGGGACGACAGCACACCAAGTGACACTTTTGTAGTGACGGGCATTACAGTCCCCGTACACTACAGATACATTTTATTGAATAACTTACTGGCTGTACAAAATTTTTAATTACATGCAATTACAAAAGTATTGCGATCCAGGTGCTGGTTTGAAAACTGTAGAATATTTTTCATGGGACAACCCCTTTAACATGTATTTTTTTGGGGGAAAAGGATAGAAAAGCGCTTCTCCATCCTGCAGAGTCCAGCAAAAAAACGTATACATTAACGGATATGTTTTTCTTTTTATAATGGAACCCTATGGTGACGGATACCACTGTTTAGCAACCATCAGAGGCAACCATTTTACATATATGTCCTCTGTATATCATGTCATGTGTATACATTAAACGTGGGCCTCGGACTGCTGAAACCTCTAATTACATGGCAGCAGAGGTCAAGTGAATAGAGCACATTGGCACATTCTGTGTACACAAAGTGACCGTCCGGTCAATGGATTGGACATTTGCAGAGAAGGAACCACCGCCATAGCAGCAGCATCCAAAACTGACATATAATGTCCTGCACCGGTCATCGCCAGGACCTTCCATTAGATAGTGAGGAGGAAGAAGTTATGTTCTGCATCTATACCCTGCCCTGTGCCATTACATGTATACACAATACATTTCTCTGCATGCAGGATATGCCACAAGTCCCAGAAGGGGCAGGAATGGAGGGTGGGAGTGGTAGTGGTTCTGGCTGCAATAAATCTTCACAGTGGCAATCCTCAAAACCAAGCTCCCCAAGGCCATGGCAGTGTTAGGAGGGGCACATTTGCTTCCCTCGGGACTCAGTCTGATGGGGCTCCTGCCTGATGGTATTTGGGGTGCCCTTAGTGTAATGTGTATGGACAGGGATAAGGAACATTTTTCTAATATACTTTTAGGGAAAACATTTATATGTAGTAGAAAACTTGGGCTGAATTGTCCCTTAGCAGAGATCTTTTTTCAGAGAGCGTTGCTAAGGGACATCCGTCTTTCTTACAGCGCAGTGCTGCACGGACTAGGAAGACGGGCTGGGAGCTGGTGGGCATCTGCCTGCACTGCTCCCTCGTATAGTAGTGGGGACAGTACAGTCATAACTAGATTAAATGTAGATTAATCTATAAATCAATGTATAGTGTTAGGTCCTGATCACTGAGGCCAGTATTGTCAGCGAGCTCTTCTTCTGTACTCCCAGCTTGCTGTGTAATTAGCCAGCCGCCGGGAGCGATGCCTGTGTGAGCGGTAAGAGCTCACTACAGGAAAAGCAGGGAGGCAGGGGAAGCTATTTACTGTACATTGGGACTATAACTGTCCCAATATAATGTATAATAGCTTACCCCTGCCTCTCCCTATAGGGTGCAGCACATGGGTGCATTCTTAAAGGGGTTCCACACTTTTTTCTTACTGATGATTTAGCCTCTTGATAGGTCATCTGCACCTGATCGGCAGGGGTCTGACACCTGGGACAAAGCAATTAACTATTAAGAATGGCTGTCGCTAAAATATAACTTTTATTAATTGTCCTTAAAATGTGGATATTCAACTACAATATATAGATACTGTTACGTCTTGGATCCCACTAGTCTGTAGTGAGAGTGTGACGTCATACACTCACACCTGATCCTCGGACAATGTACCATTCAGGGAAAAAGTAATGTGTCAGGAGAAGAGCAGGTCATAATGAACACCCCCATGCACAATACACTAGCACAGCGTGGGTTAAACAAGTGCGAGTGCCCGAATCAACCAGGACACTGTCACTCCACCCTAAACAATTGCCTCTGGTACATTTACTAAATGAACTCTGGCTACTGTATCATTTGGCTTCCTAAATGAGGTGTTAACCTCTGTAACACTTGAGGCGCATTGGCCTGTCTGCTCGCCGCGTTTCTTTAGCTGCTAATATCATGCAGCTTAGTCATCAGGAGCGCCACTGGAAGCATTACTATCAGACAAACGGAGTTACTGCACGCTCTCATGCATAGCGTGCGGACACCTAGCGTGCAGCACTGGGACAGCCGTAGCGCGGTCGCACCAGTACTGCTTCTCAAGAAGAAAATGCCACACCCCCTGGGCTGGACAAGGCAGCGCGGGAGCCAATGAGTCAGGGGCGCTGTCGGGAGCCGACACACCCCTGCCCTGCCTTATAACATCGCTCCAACAAGCGCAGGAGGTAAATATTACTATAGGAGTGAATAAAAGCGATTGCATTACAAAACCAGGGCATATCATCGCATTGTAAATAAAACTCCACCACCAAAGTGATAAAAAATCGCAAGTTGTGACTAAGGACTTGCCACTCCAAAGCCCAAATCATAACATAACTACAGAGGGCTCTCTGCAGATACTGGTTACATCTAGATTATGGCCTGTGGCAGAACCGCCAATTGTATATATCACATTGTCACTTATTGCGCTGAATCACACGCTTGCCATATTCGAGGGTGCACAGTACATCTACTCCATCACCTCCTGCTGGACAAAGGGCACCATAACAGCTCGTTTGCAGATGCATAGTAGAGAATATAGATCACTGAATAAAAGCAATGTAGGAGATAGAATCATTTAGCCCATCAGGTTTGGTAGTCTGCAGAGTAAAGGTCCATTGGGCCTCTTTCTGGAGAAGATTGTCAATGTCACCCCCTCTTACCAATGTTCTAACGTGCTCAATTCCCTGAAACCTGATGCAGTTGGTACTATTCGGATGATATTTTTGCACATGTTGGGCAATTGGGGTATCAGCTTCATTGGCGATATCCCTAAGGTGTTCACCAATGCGCCGCCTAAACTCCCGTTTAGTTTTGCCAACATACTATACTTTGCATACACAGGTGGCCACATACACAACGCCCCTGGGACACCTGGGACCCCCACCAATAAGCTGTTTGAGAAGGCAGTGGGGTTCCCAGTAGTTTCCTGCAGGCCAGTGACATCACGACTATTATCACTTCACTTCAATGGGGCTCAGCCGCGCCCAGGCCAGTGATCATTGTGACGTCAGTGGCCTGCAGGAAACAGCAAGAAGGCTGCAACGCTATTGCGAGCACCGCTGCCTTCTCAAACAGCTGATCTGTGGGGGTCCCTGGTGTCGGACCCCAGCCGATCAGGTGCTGATGACCTTTTCAAAGGATAGATCATCAGTAAGAAAAAAGTGTAGAACCCCTTTAAGGATGAGGGGAGTTGTAGTCAAAAAATCCAAATTGCATCAAATAATAAAATAATATACAAGGCAGGATCTAATATACAGAGAGGAACCAAACACTTTCTTGATTAATATTGTAAATGCAACAATGCAAATCTACACCTCAGATCAAAAAGAGGGATATTAACAGAAAAAAGAGGGCCAGGGGGACTTGGGTTCAAAATAAGGACTGTCTAATAGAGGGACACTTGGGAGGTCTGCCTATACCTCATCTGCACAATTTGTTTTACTTAAATTTTACTTAATTTGTTTTACTTAAATTGCTATTTCGATTTTTACTAAACATTTTTCGACATAAAACATTAACAATACTGTAAAAAGTAGCAGTTATAATGGGGACGAGCAGCTACATACATACATATGCTAAATCTGAATATGTGTAGGAATGAATCTCTCTGTTCCCTTCCGGATTTATCAGCATCATGCGTTAATATTTTCAGATGTGCCACATATTAATAGAATATTCTATTCCGGGCAGAGATCTGATTTCTTTTAGGATGGATGAATGCTGTAAACATTTTCACTCTGGTGGCATTTAGACTCCAGGACTGTAGATAGCAGCGTATCTAAACAAACAGGATTTTCTTACCTGCATTAGCCGTTCACAAATCAATATTGAACATTTTACAATTTAAGTAAAAGCAGACATTGTAGCCTCACATAGTCTTGTTGTATCCTACTGAACATCAACAAAGCTGGAATTTTAGAATGCATTGAATATTTATGTACTTGCAGCGCTGAGGTCCTGGGTTCAAATCCAACCAAGGACAACATCTGCATGGAGTTTGTATGTTCTCCCCGTGTTTGTGTCGGTTTCCACCGGGTTCTCCGGTTTCCTCCCACACTCCAAAGACATACTGATAGGGACCTTAGATTCTGAGCCCCATTGGGGACGGCGTGATGCTAATGTCTGTAAAGTGCTGCGGAATATAGTAGCGTTATATAAGTGAGTATAATAAATAAATAGTGTGTCCTCACCCAAGTGTGTCCCCCCAGATTGACTGCATACCCCTAAATCAGACCTCAGATCAGACAGAAAAACATTTACATTTCACCACTTCTTGCTCCTAGCTTCTCTTGTTATCAGGGCTCAGCACACAAGGCTCCCATGCCACTGGAACAGAGTTATGGTGGAGGTCAGTACCACGTGACTTGGAGAGCACTAGTCTGCACCTTGTGGACATGGATCCAGTTTAAACTGGTGTTTTTTTAAGGATAACTTTCCCTTTGGGACCAGTCATGGTCACAACTCCTGGATAGAGGTATAGATAGATGATAGATAGATAGATAGATAGATAGATAGATAGATAGATAGATAGATAGATAGATAGATAGATAGATAGATAGATGAGATAGACAATTTCAGACTGAAGAAATAAACGATTAAATGCTAGTATAAGTATCTACCGTGTAGACTACAGGGAGAGGGTCTTAACTTGGAGAATAGGATAGGAACTGCAAAACTGCTGCTCATGCTTAGAGCTTTAGTGAGCATAAGTATTATAGAGCTTTTATCTATGGCAGGGAATGTAAGGTCATGTATAGACGAAGTGGATTTGATGAAGATTTTTGGTGAGGAAAATTGATGCCAATTTACAGCACAATACATACGAATGGGGTTTTCAAAAATCTCTTCCCTGTGCAGCAGAAGAAAGCCACATGGATTTTCATAGCATGCTGCAGCCTGCCCATTATGTTGCAGGACTTTGCAGCCTTTATTGTCCATACACCTATGATCTAGGACAGTGAAGGGGTAAGGCCTCATGCACACGACTATACATTTTGCTGTCCACAAACCACGAATCACAAAATACAGATGCTGTCCGTGTGCATGCCCCAATGTTTTCAGTCCCTTCACTAGAACTAGTTATTTTTGTGTGTGTGCTGTATTTTTTGTGGGCCCATCGAGATGAACAGGTCAGTTTGCAGTCTTTAAAAAATGCAGTTCAAACTCTGACCCAAAATACGATGGTGTGCATGAGGCCTCAATGTTAGGAAAACTAGTGGTCCAGGATAGGGTTAACATCAGTATACTGGGTGCACTAGGGAAGAGAAGGGATTCATGTCAGTATAATTAGTGTTCTAGGGCTGTAAGGGTGTTAATATACAGATCCCTGGTGGTCTAGGACAGTGAAAGGTTTAGCATTTATATCCCTGGTGGAGGACAGTGAAAGAGTTAAGTCTGTAGAGCTTGGGTATAGTGGTTATTCACATCTCCAGGATCCTGTATTGCTTGAGCTGTAACTTCCCTGCACTGATCATAGAGATGAGTACAGAGAGGACCATGTATCTGTAACTGTATGGCTGCAGCTTCTCCCCGTGCACGGATGAAAACATCCAGTGTCGGGGGCAGCAGCCAATGGCAGGCGGAGACGAGCCTCCCTAGCATCGCGGGTGACACTAGGGAGGCTCGTCCCCATCCCCGCCTGCCATTGGCTGCTTCCCCCCGACACCGGATGTTTTCACCCGTGTACAGGGAGAAGCAGTAGCGGCGGTGGATGGACCAGAAGCGACGCAGGGAGCGGGGTAAGTATATTCAGTGTGGGGGGCCCAGCATATGGGGGCTTTTTATGCTCTCGAATAACCCCTTTAAAGTGATTTCCAGGATACTATGGTGTTTAACAGATATTCTCTTGTAGTTGCTTACTTCATGTACATCCTCCTCATTTTTTTTCTTACAATTTGAAGTCTCCTGACCTGTTTCACCATGTAAACAAACCCCTCTGGTCTGTTTCCACCCTGTATGTAGCATTTCCTGTATCCAACCAAACCCATGATGCACTTCTCCTCTCTCTGCTTCAGCTCCAGCACCGCCCCTAACAACACTCAGCTAGTTTATAGCTCCTCCCACCCAGATACATAGACACTCCCCTATCACTGATCCTAACAAGACCCAGCTAGTTTATAGCTCCTCCCACCCAGCTAGTTACATAGGCACTCCCCTATCACTGCCCCTCCCATGGACATAACATGACGGAAATAAGAAAGCCTCATGGACATGGTCATGTGACCACAGCCCAGAATGGTAGATTGGAGCAATAAAGGTAAAAGTAACACATTACAGAATTACCGCTACCTTCATAAATGAGTATCAGATGTATTTGAATGCGGCTCACAATCTACACAAGGCTGGGGACCTGTGTGCTATTGCCTTTAATATATTTGTGAAGTTCACCTTCTGTACCTAACACGTCTGCCAGTAAGGCCTCATGCACACAACCGTTGTGTGTTTTGCGGTCCGCAAATCGCGGATGCGCAAAACACGGATGGCGTCCGTGTGCGTTCCGAAATTTGCAGAACAGCACGGACAGCCATTGATAAAACTGCCGATTCTTGTCCGCAAAACGTGGACAAGAATAGGACAGGTTATATTTTTTTTTAAGGACCACAGAACTGAGCAACGGATGCGGACAGCACACGGAGTGCTGTCCACATCTTTTGCGGCCCCATTGAAGTGAATGGGTCCATATCTGAGCCGCCAAAACTGCGACCCGGATGTGGACCAAAACAACAGCTGTGTGCATGAGGCCTAAGAAGTGTGATGACCCGCTTTTTGAAAAGTTATGAAATCAGGGATGGAGCAGTTCACACTTTATTAGACACTAGGGCAGGCATGGCCAACCTGCGGCTCTCCAGCTGTTGTAAAACTACAACTCCCACCATGCCCTGCTGTAGGCTGCTAGCTGTAGGCAGTCTGGGCATGCTGGGAGTTGTAGTTTTGCAACAGCTGGAGAGCCTCAGGTTGGCCATCCCTGCACTAGGGTGGAGACCAAGGATTTTACAATCATGAGATTTCCACAAGATCATCTGCTCTTTCTAGCAATACACAGATTGTGGGACCTTTTACAGTGGAAGATCTGTTGCCTGAATAAGCACCGATCGATGATTTATCATGTTGATCACCGCTTGTTTAGTTCTATTTACATTGGTACTGTATGTGTGTGCCGGAGCGATCATTACTGAGACCATTCAGTTAGTGCAGCTTGCATTATCGACAGCAGCACATTCCTCTTCTCATGGGGTGTTGTGCTGCTGACAACACAGGATTGTTCTCCTAGGAAAAAAAAATCAGCAGTAAGTAAAAGGCTCTCTCGCTTTCTTTCTCTCTCCTCTCTTATTTTACCTCTCTCTCTCTCTCCTCTCTTACGCGGTCATTTTACCTCCCTTTCTCTCTCCTCTCTTATTTTATCTCTCTCTCCTTCTCTCTTACTCGCTCATTTTACCTCTCTTGCTCTCTTTCTCCCTTCTCTCTCACTCTTATTCTCTCATGCTCTCATTCTCTCTCTCTCTCCCTTTTTCTCTCACTTTCTATCTCTTTCTATTACACTCAACAACAGTTAAATCAGGGGCGATGCTAGGCTAAAACATTCGGAGCCTGGGCCCCTGATATTTTGTCCCAGGCCCCAAATGTCCTGCCTGCCAACTAGATACAACTGTATTGCCATCCTCAGGACAGCAATACAATTGAATCTAATGCACTGGAAATGCTGAAGGACCTGTGATGACATCACAGGTCATGTGACCAGTAAAGCAAGCAGTGGTTGAGAAGGACCTGCCATGATGTCACCATCATGTGACCAGTGCAGGAGAGGACGGCAGTGAAGAAGAGAAGTCCTGGGGGAAGAAGCTGTGGTGATGTCTATACATGAGGAGAGGTAAGTGAAGGGAGAGGCAGAGCAATGCTGGGAGTTGTGGTTATTTAACTGGGACTGTATGTTAGGGCTGAAGGGAGGGATGTTATTTACATGGAACTGTATGTTAGAGGCGGCTGTGGGAGGCGATTATGTTATTTACATGGGACTGTATGTTAGAGGCGGATGTGAGAAAGTGTGATGTTATTTACATGGGTCTGTATGTCGGAGTGGGCTGGGGGAGGCAGTGATGTTATTTACATGGGACTGAATGTTACAGGGTCTGAGGGAGGGAGTGATGTTATTTTCATGGGACTGAATATTGAGGGGCAATGTTATTTACATGGGACTGTATGTTGAAGGTGGCTGGTGGGGGGGGATGATGTTATTTACATGGGACTGAATGTTGATGGGCGATGTTATTACCATGGGACTGTATGTTGAAGGTGGCTGGTGGGGGGAATGATGTTATTTACATGGGACTGAATGTTGCGGGGGTGATGTTTACATGGGATTGCATGTTAGAGGCGGCTGGGGAGAGGATGATATTATTTACTTGGGACTGTATGTTAAAGATGGCTAGGGAGGAGGTGATGTTATTTACATGGGACTGTATATTGGAGGGGGCTGGAGAGATGGTGTGGTGTTATTTACATGGGACTCTATGGCAGAGGGAGGAATATAACTACAGAGGGCACTGCAGGGGCATTATAAATACTGGGGGCACTTAAGGGGGACCATTATAACAGTAGGGGGCAATATAAATACTGGGGGCACTGTAGGGGTATTATAAATCCAGGGGACATTATAGGCATATTTATTACTACTGGAGGATCTATAGGAGGGACCTTTAGATCCGCCTTATTTCTACTAAGAGCACAATGCGTACCTTATTACTACTGAGGGGTCTGTAGATAGCTTTATTACCACTGGGGGAACAATAGGGGGGCCTTATTTCTACTGGGGGCTCTGTGAGGGTATTATTGATACTGTATGGCTCTTCTACTAATGGGGGCATTCTTGGGGAGCATTATCACTGTTGTGGGCACTGTAGGGGGAAATATTACTAATGAGGGCATTCTAGAAGGGAATTACTATCGGTGGGACTATGAGGAGCACTATTACTATGGGGGCACTCATTTTTCTTCAGGATAGTATTTGGGGGTATTGGGGGGCACAGCGAGCAGCAGGATAACACTGTGGGGACTCCAGGTTGGGAGATGATGATAGAAAAGTGAGAAACCTAAGATGTCCGTGTGTCACACTCTGCAGAGACGAGGCGCGGCTGAAAGAAGTTGTATGGACCAAATGAAGAAGACGATGACAGAGAAGATCTACATCGGAGGAGACTTCACCTGGGAGGCACTGGATGTGACAGGTATGTGCTGCTGTATAGCAAGTTCAGCAAAATGCGGTGTGTGGGGGTGGGGGTGGGGTGACTTACAGAACTGGGCCATATTTATTGGGGCTTGGGCCCCGCATCTTTTGAGACCCTAGCAACACTTTCCCTAAATACCACTATTTATCAAAACTGCCTTATTCTAAAGTTATTAGCCATTACCTTTGCAGCCCGTGGCAAATCTGTTTTCATATTCACTTGCTGTAGGCTACATCCTGCATTGGAACCTTGTAATGTAGGACACACAAAGGGCGTGGTTAGTGTCACATGATCTGCTGATGTCACCACATCTCGCTGCCCTAAGGCATGATGGGACACCAGACACATGATAAACCAGGAAGTAGGAATCAAGCATAGGGGATAAGAGAAAACTGCAAATGAGGTGAATTTGAAAATAGGAGCTAGAGTATGTGAGCTAGAGTAATTGATGAAAGTACACTTTACAGTAAAAAGTAGTTTATGGCACAACCCATTTAAAGGCCTGCAGCAAAAATTAACCCCTTAATGACTCGTAACGAATATATGCGTGGAGTGGGCTCACAAGCCATACAGCTGATATGAATGACCAGGAGACAACTCCAGTCCTGGACATTTAACCCCTTAGATGCCAAGGTCAATATCAACCGTGGCATCTGAGCGGTTAGACAGAGGAGGGGGGCTTCCTCTGATTAGGGCCCCCTACAACGAAATCACAGGGTTCTGATTGGTTACTATGGCAGCCAGGGCCCTTGTGAAGGCTCCCAAGGCTGTCACAGGAAACTGCCTGTGGCAAGTCTTAATAGGATACCTGTAAAAATGTCCAACAGGATCAGAGGATCACATGTTCAAGTCCCCAAAAGTGACCAATAAATATAGTTAAAAATGTTTTTAAAAGTATAAAAAAGACAAAAATAAAAAAAATTAAATCACTAGCGTTTCCCATTTCTACACTGGAAACAAAAATAAGCAATAAAAAATAAACATATTTTGTACCCCTGCATCTGAAAATGTCCAAACATAAAAATATTTAGAATGGGCGGTGGATGCCATAATGTAAAAAATGTGTTAAATAGTTTTTTTGTCACCACGCCCCCCCTCCCCCTCGAAAAAAAAAAACGAATAAGAAGTGATCAAAAAGTTGTATGTACCACAAAAAAGTACCAATGAAAACTACAGTTTAGGCTACTTTCACATCTGCGGCACTGCGATCCGCCTGTTTCGGCAGAGAATGCCAGGAATCGGCCGGACACAATCCGCAACGTGCATTCTGGTTTCATCCAGCAGTGCCGGATCTGGAGAATTTTGGCAGGCTGTTCTCTGCCCAAACAGCCTACTGGATCCCAGGCCGCAGATATGAAAGTAGCATAACCCTGCAAAAAACAAGCCCTTAAACAGCTTGGAAGATGAAAATATAAAGTCATAAAAGTTATGGCTTTCAGAATACAGTCATAAAAAAACTACTTTTTTTTCACAGGTTTTTGAGGGTCATTTATTAAGACCGGCGTTTTAGATACCCCTTGTCCTGGCGCATGATGCATCTAAGTTATGTAAATCTACATCAGCTTCTTTGCTGGCATACATTTATAACATTTTCTACGTCTAAAACAGGCGTAGAAAGTGATAAATGAAACGGGCCCCTTCCTCACCCATGCCATACCCCCTTTTTTTAGACCTGGCGTGAGCGGGGAAAAGTCACAGATTGTGGCACAAATAACTTTTGCTCCACAATCTGCAACAGATACATGGCAGAAAACTGGTGTATATCAGTTAGTAAATGACCCCCTTTATTTAAAAAATTAATAACTGTACTTGTACTGACTTGCAGAAAACGATAGTCATCTCATTTTTAGCGCACAGTAAACACCATAAAAAAAAAAAAAAAAAACCATGGTGGAATTGCATTTTTTCCCATTTCCCAATAGATTAGAAGATATGGCAAATTAAATGGTGTCATTAAAAATGCAACTTGTGCCGCAAAAAATATGTGAACAGAAAATGTAAAAAGTTGTGGTTCTTAAAACATAAACACAATAATAAACATTTCCTAGTTAAGTCCCTGGCTGTCAGTGTAGATGTGGGTAGTATATACACTACTCATCTCCGGATACCTCAACTCTCAAGAAAATGGAGGTCCTCTGTTGGTCTATTTACAATCCTATCCAGACAAGATAGGTTGTGTGTGGTTCAGCTGTCCCCATAACTCCCATAGGCTTCAGTGAAGGGGCGGCATTTTCAAGTGTGACCACCTTTCCTATGTGTGACTGTGAAAATCACCCTTAAAGGGGTTGTCCGGGATTGAGGACTTTGTTCCATTAGTACAAGACAGACATACATATAACATACATCCATGTCCTACCTTTTCCACATGTTTCTGAAGCCCTGTTTTCTTATAGGAAATTCTTCACCAGAAGTGAAGTTTTCTTAGACTCAGTGACGTACCGGGTCTCTTCCAGGAGCACTGAAGCCACTTCTTCCAGCTGTTCAGGGAGCGCAGTGATGTCAACGGCACTGATGGGCGGGCTTTAGCTCTGCTCTAGCCAGTAAAACTGCTAGGGCAGCGCTAAAGCCCGCCCATCAGAGCCGGTGACGTCACCGAATACACTGCTGGGCGGAAGCCTCCGCCCGGCAGTGTGTTATTGTAAACAAAAGAGCCTTTGCCCTGCGCGATTTAGCACAGCGCAAAGAAGAGCATCGGAGCATGAACTGCTCCGATGCTCAAGTCAGGGGGCTGCCTGGGTGAAAATAGAGGTTTGTCCGGGTTCAGCTCTGAACCCGGACAACCCCTTTAATCTGACCCTGGTAACAAATACTGCTGCCACTAGGGTTCCCATGGGAGTTACGAGACAGTGGGGGGGGGGGGGAGTGGAAGCTGTAATGGGGCTACATTGATTGTCAATTTTGTAGAAACGGCCTTCTAATCTAATTTTTATAGGATATCTTGTAATGGGAAACAACAGAAAACAACATTTGTTCTTATTAGATTTGACACCAATTCTTCTCAACCTCTTATGTTACTATTAATGGTCATGTTATGAAATGAATCCATTCACTCTGTCTTTCAGGGAGCCAAAGCACAAAACGAATCTACACAATCATACTTGGATCTATGGCACGCTATGAGCACAAGATCAAATTTTCCGTATTATCAGGTCTTAAAGGGAAACTTGTTAATTTTAAAGTACTAAGTAAAGACGATGCAGGGTTGTTATTTTATATGGAAATGTGGAATACAATTATTTACTAAAAGAGCCATGTCAGAGGAGGTAAGAGGTCCTCTTTAAAGAGGTTTTTCCACAAATATCATTTACAGGCTAGGTAATAAATGTAAGCTCACTATTAGGAGCCCCATCTATCAGAAAAACATGGATAATGGCACCAAAAATGTCCACTACTGCTCTAAAAAAAAAGTGTCACAGAGCGGATGCGGACCCACTGCAGGGGCAGACTGGCCATGGTCCCTGCAGGGAACTTTCCCGTTGGGCTGATGCACAGAGGCCACCCCAGATTCTTCCCCCCCCCTTCATTGGCACTGGTCTGGTACATACTACTGGGGGAACTATAGGGGTTGTTATTAGAGGAAGTCCTGGCAGTATGCTGAAGGTAGGGTTGGAGCAGGCAGCAGAGGGTCAACAGAAGAGTCAAGCAGAGGTCAGATTAGGCAGCTGAGGGTTAAATCTGGTAAACAGGCAGAGGTCGAGCATGAGAAGTTAGAATAGAATATAGTCAGCCTTTGCAGGGACTAGCAAGCTAAAATACCAATTCTCAGGCACCCTCCCACCGGGAAAGGTGCCTTAAATATCCTAGGCAGGCTAGCCATAGGCTGTACTGATTAGGGTGTTCATGCGGTCCCTTTAAAAGCCGGAGGGGGGGTGCTTGTACCCTAGAGGTAGACTGAGGCACTGCAGGCAAGTGGCGGTAGGCTGCAGTCTTCCAAGAAGGAACTTGGAGACACCAATGGGCATGGATCACAGGAGCACTTTAGTGCGAGATGAAGTGTTCCAGCAGCTGTGTCTGCCAGGAGTAGGAAGAGCATTGACCACACAAAGTCTTTGGGACTTATATATACAGCCGAGTATAACACCTAACTGTTTCGTCAGCCAGTTAGAACTTTCTAAATCCATACTGTTGTGTATCTTTCATGTTGGGCATAATGGTTGGGGTATAACCAGAAAATTATTATCTACTTCCTGTTTCCATTTTACAGGCATCTGCATGATTCATAAGTCACTTATTTCTCTGCAATTTTAGCAAAATCTTTTGAATTCAGGAGAAATATTGCACCATTCAAAAATCACTTACCACTCCCGTAGAAGTATCATGTACTAGTCTGGCTTGACACTGTGTTTTTTATTAAGCCACTATCATTTTCAAACCAACCGCCTTGATTAGGTGGTACATATAGCTGTGCTGGCTCCTCCTCCCATCAGTTGCTTGATGCACATGGAGGTGACTAGGAGCAGCACACCATATGTGTGGAGTCTACGCTCCTGAACATAGAAGCCCAACGGCTTAGGTACGTTTAGCGTAGGACCCGCCTGACCTGAGACCAACTTGGACCTGGGTAGGTGGGCACAGATGTGTTTTAATCAAAATATATTGTCTCAGTGAGGGCTTGGTCCATATATAATGCTTGCATCTATTTTGTTAGTGCATTATCTTTTTTTTCTGTGAATTCTATCATTTTCTAGCAAGAAAAAAATCTGAATTGAAGGCAAATATGTAAATCTTTAGGAAAAAGGAAACAGTAGATTGAAGGAAAGGTTTATCATTTCTGGGGACGGAAACCTTTTTTGGTTCCCCTTATTGCACCTAGATATTAAACTGAAGGTGATGGATCCAGAAGAAAATTTCCTAGGATTATTATGCCACCTGAATATATTAACAACACATTGGTAGTTAATAGGCCAATGTGCCTGTTCAGAGCAATCTTCCTTAAACTGCATTTCTCTAGCTGACCTTGACATGAGCATCCAGGCATGGGGTGCACAATTCTGTTTTAGGCAAGGCAATCACAGGGTGGACCATAAAGGTCAGACTATGCCCTGCTGTCATGCCCTGCTCAGGTCATGTGCGAAGGTCTGCTAGGTTAGCAGCACATGTGTAGACTTTTGTTATTGTTTTGGAGTGGAGCTGTATCCGCCTCCCTTCAGGTGCACTGGTGGGGTTATTGGGAAGAGTTTAAATTACGCCCACTCCCAGTGTCCTGGGCGGGTTATAGCTTCTGTCTGATTCAGAGGAAGGAAGGATTGGCTGTTCCTGCTCAGCAAAAGATAAGTTGGTTTTGTTTTATTGTGGTTGACTGGGCTGTTGGAGAGACGCCTGCCCCCTCCAGGTCTGAGGGAGCAGGCTGCCTCTTTCCCCCTTTCACCATCTTAGGGATTCTAGGGAATCTTCAGCCCAGGCACGAGGACACATTCATTCCCACCTTCAGGGTCTGAATGTGGGCATAGCAGTCTAGGGAGAGCTGGTAGGGATTTGTCAGGAGGTGACCCCATTCCCCAGCTTCTTGCCTAGACACTTCTTTGTTAGGTTCTGTGTATCTTGTATCCTGTCTGCCGTGACATTATAACCCGCCAATACTTTGTCTGCCATTTCTCAGCTGTTTTGAGATGGAGTCAATTGATGCTCTAGTTGATCGCATGCAGGGATTATCCCTAGAGGTTGCGGATCTGCGTAATTCGGTCACACGGTGTCAGAATGCTCTGGCATCAGGTGCAATAAAAGGGAGTCAAATTTATGGGGAGCCTAAAGTCGCTCTCCCTGATAGATTTGCAGGGGATGTGGATGACTTTATACTCTTTAAAGAGTCATGCAAGTTGTATTTTCGGCTGCGTCCATCTTCGTCTGGTGATGAGAGTCAGAGGGTAGGGATAATCATTTCCCTGCTTAAAGGGGACGCGCAATCCTGGGCCTTTTCTCTGCCGTCCGGTTCTCTAGCCCTCAGGTCGGTGGAAGAATTTTTTAAAGCCTTGGGATTAATTTATGATGATCCAGATCGGGTCTCGATGGCGGAATCTAAATTGCGTAATTTATTACAGGGTGAACATACTGCAGAGGCTTACTGCGTTGAGTTTAGGAGATGGGCTACTGAGTCAGAGTGGAATGACCCTGCGTTACGTAGTCAGTTTTGTCAGGGGTTATCAGAGAGATTGAAAGATGCCCTAGCTTTTCATGAGTACCCGAATACATTGGAGAATGCTATGTCTTTGGCAGTACGGTTAGATAGACGTATTAGAGAGGGGTGTAAGGTTACCTCCGCGTAAGGGATCCCTTCTGTGAGTGGTTTCGTCTCACCTGCTCCCCAGGGTGATATGACATGTAACTGTGGGGTAGGGGAGGAACCCATGCAGTTGGGTCAGGTATCTATCCGTTCTGGTAGTAGGAACTTTAGGAGGTTGCATAAACTATGTTACTACTGTGGAAAAAGTGGTCATTTTATTTTTGCTTGTCCTTTTGTTAAACCGCATGTTGATGAGAAAAAATCACAAAGGGGTTTACTTAAAGAGAAAAAAAAAACATCCCTGACTCTATCATACATCATGTATATAATAGAGCTGGTAGTGTGAATGGGGTGGTAGAGCAAGCAGGTATGCAAGCGCCCTGTAATACTCATTTTCTCCTTCCAGCTATGGTGGCGCTAGACTCAAGAATTTTTTTTGTTGAAGTATTCATTGACTGTGGTGCTGGGGTAAACCTTATTGATTTTCTTTTTCTTCAAAATCTGGGTCTAAGTACTTGCACTTTAGAAAGAGAGATTCCGGTTTTCGCAATTGATTCTTCCCCTCTTTCTCAAAGGAGTCTCACTCATATTGCTCATGGTATTCTGTTAAGGGTGGGTGATTCACATGTTGAGATCATGTCTTGTTTTGTCATGAAGGACTTGCCCGCTCCTATAGTCTTAGGGTTACCGTGGTTGACAAAACATAACCCAATTATAGATTGGCAAGCAAGACAGATCATTGGTTGGAGTGAATTTTGTTCGGACAATTGTCTTGGCACATCTATCTCTGGTGTGTCTACTACGGCTTTACCTCAGTATCTCTCAGATTTTGCAGATGTCTTTTCGGAGGGTGGGGCTCAGGAATTGCCCCCCTCATCGTGACTATGATTGTCCAGTTAATCTCATCCCAGGGGCTAAGTTGCCAAAGTCTCGGCTTTACAATCTTTCTCAACCTGAAAGAGAGGTTATGCGGAAGTATATTGCCGAGAGTTTGGCAAAAGGTCATATTATGCCATATAAGTCTCCGGTGGCAGTGGGTTTATTCTTTGTAAAGAAAAAGGATGGATCACTGAGACCTTGTTTGGATTTCGAGGAATTGAACCCTATTACGGTCCGTGAACCGTATCCCCTTCCTTTGATCTCCGATCTTTTTGATCAGATTGTTGGAGCCAAGGTTTTCTCCAAGTTGGATTTAAGAGGGGCCTACAATCTGATCAGAATCAAGGAAGGGGATGAGTGGAAAACGGCCTTCAATACGCATGAGGGTCATTTCGAGAATCTGGTTATGCCTTTTGGGTTAACTAACGCGCCAGCGGTATTTCAGCGATTCGTCAATGACATTTTCCATCATTTTGTGGGGAGGTTCGTGGTAGTTTACTTGGATGACATTCTAATTTACTCTCCTGATCTGAAGACCCACCAGGATCACGTGAGACATGTTTTGACGATCCTTCGGGAGAATAAATTATATGCCAAATTGGAGAAATGTGTGTTTGCTGTGCAGGAGCTTCTGTTTCTGGGATATCTGCTTTCTGACTCTGGTATGGATCCCGAAAAGGTCCGGGCGATTCTGGAATGGGACTGACCGGAGAATCAGAAAGCTTTGATGCGGTTTTTGGGGTTTACTAACTATTATAGAAAATTTACCTTGAACTATTCTACCATTGTGAAACCTCTGACCGATATGACTAAGAAGGGCACCGATGTCTCTGTCTGGTCGGATGAGGCATTGCAGGCCTTTTTGGCTATTAAGGAATGTTTTGCGTCTGCTCCCATTCTGGTGCAGCCCGATGTGTCTCAGCCATTCGTGGTGGAGGTTGATGCATCAGAGGTGGGGGTTGGAGCAGTGCTGTCGCAGGGTTCATCCACTGGCAAATGGGTTCCATGTGCTTTTTTTTTCCAAGAAGCTCTCGGTCGCCGAGAGGAATTATGATGTAGGAGATAGGGAATTGCTGGCCATCAGATTGGCCTTTGAGGAGTGGCGTCACTGGTTGGAGGGGGCGTCTCATCCCGTTGCTGTATATACGGATCATAAGAATTTGGCTTACCTGCAATCTGCCAAGCGTCTGAATCCTAGACAGGCCAGATGGTCACTGTTCTTTACCAGGTTCAATTTTGTGGTTACTTTTCATCCGGGGGTTAAAAACCTCAAGGCTGATGCGTTGTCTCACAGTTTTCCTGGGGGATGTGATTCAGAGGATCCTGCTCCGATTTTGGCTGATGAGGTGGTGGTCTCCAATCTGCATCCCGAATTGGAGATGGAGGTGTTGGGAGCCCAGGAGGGGGCTCCTGGTTCTTGTCCCCCAGGGAGGTTGTTTGTTCCTGATGGACTGCGATACAAGGTATTCAAGGAACATCACGATACTGTCCTTGCTGGACATCCTGGGGGTAAGTCCACCTTTGATCTTGTGTCCCGGAGGATCTGGTGGCCCGGGTTACGTAAGAGTGTTGAGGATTACGTAGCAGCTTGCGAAACCTGTGCACGGTCAAAGGTTGCTCATACTCGACCTGCTGGTTCACTTCTTCCTTTGTCTATTCCATCTCGTCCTCGTACACACTTGTCTATGGACTTTATTACGGATCTGCCGAGTTCCTCCGGGAAAACAGTAATTTTGGTGGTTGTTGACCGTTTTAGTAAAATGGCTCACTTTGTATCGTTAGCCAGTCTGCCTAATGCCAAGACTCTTGCTCAGATTTTTGTGGATAATATCGTGAAATTGCATGGCATTCCCTCGGATGTGGTTTCTGATAGGGGCACGCAGTTTGTCTCCAGGTTTTGGACGGCGTTCTGCTCTCGGCTTGGCATTCAACTTTCGTTCTCTTCGGCTTTTCATCCGCAGTCGAATGGGCAGACAGAGCGTACTAATCAAAACCTGGAGACCTACTTGAGGTGTTTTGTGGCTGAGAATCAGGAGGACTGGTCCTCATTTTTGTCCCTAGCAGAGTTTGCTTTGATTAACCGTAGGCAGGAGTCCACGGGTAAGTCGCCATTTTTTGGCGCATACGGTTTTCATCCTCAGTTTGGTACCTTTTCTGGGACTAGTTCCTCTGGGATGCCAGAGGAGGAGATATTTTCTTCTGCCTTGTCTTCTATCTGGCGGAGGATCCAGGTGAATTTAGAGAAGATGGGTGAGAGGTATAAGCGAATGGCTGACAAGAGACGTATGACTGGTCCGGACCTGTGTGTGGGTGATCTGGTGTGGTTATCTACTAAAATTATTAAACTGAGAGTACCATCTTGGAAACTGGGTCCAAGATTTATTGGACCTTACAAAATATCTGCGGTGGTCAATCCAGTAGCGTTTCGTCTGGATCTTCCGCAGACTTGGAGGATCCATGATGTGTTCCACAAGTCTTTACTAAAGAAATATGTGAAACCGGTGAAACCATCGCCATTTCCTCCTCCCCCTGTTCTGGTAGATGGAAATTTAGAGTTCGAGATCTCCAGGGTTCTTGACTCAAGAGTTCTTCGGGGTTCCCTTCAGTATCTGGTACACTGGAGGGGATACGGCCCTGAGGAGAGGATGTGGGTTCCGGCTGTGGATGTTAATGCCAGACGACTGGTGAGGGCTTTTCACAGATCCCACCCGGATAAAGTTGGGCCGGGGTGTCCGGAGGCCGGGGTTATTGGGAAGAGTTTAAATTACGCCCACTCCCAGTGTCCTGGGCGGGTTATAGCTTCTGTCTGATTCAGAGGAAGGAAGGAATGATTGGCTGTTCCTGCTCAGCAAAAGATAAGTTGGTTTTGTTTTATTGTGGTTGTCTGTCTGGGCTGTTAGAGAGACGCCTGCCCCCTCCAGGTCTGAGGGAGCAGGCTGCCTCTTTCCCCCTTTCACCATCTTAGGGATTCTAGGGAATCTTCAGCCCAAGCACGAGGACACATTCATTCCCACCTTCAGGGTCTGAATGTGGGCATAGCAGTCTAGGGAGAGCTGGTAGGGATTTGTCAGGAGGTGACCCCATTCCCCAGCTTCTTGCCTAGACACTTGTTTGTTAGGTCCTGTGTATCTTGTATCCTGTCTGCCGTGACACCTGCACAGATTGCCGCACCTTTCCAAAGTGTCCTCTGCGGGATGTGGATTCTTCTACGCAGGTGATCAAGCTGCCAAGTATGTCCAGGGCCAGAAGCCTTTATACAACTGGACAATATGGCTGTAGAGTCTATAAGCTTCTTGCAATGCAACTCACCTCTACAGAACCTTTTTGTAAATTTTTTCTTGTTCTTTCTGGTTCTGGCATAAAATCCTGTCTCAAAGTAAGCCAACCAATAGTTGGTATAGTGTCATATAAAAGTGTCTGTCCCTGCACCACATGTATCATCCAGCCTGAGCCCCTGTGATCAATCCAGTGCAGGTCTAGAGAGCCGGTCTAAGCTTACACCATCTTTAGGATTAGTAAATCTGGTCCATTGTATGCAATCTCCTGCAGCACCTCCACAGGGAAAATGAAGTATTACACAGTTCCTATTGGAAGGAGTGTGCACTGAAGCAGCTTTAACAATCTGAAGCATATGAATAATTAAACTAGGCACATAGCTGTAAAGTTGAGCATGATATGAGTCAGCATCTCCACGGTTTTATACAAGTTAGGATTAGAATTTAGTCAACAGAATTTTGAAACGGTGTAGGAACATGACAGAGAAACACAAGGAGCTGCCAACTCAGCCTGAGATGCCCAAACATGAACAAGGTATTAATCAAATAGTTCTGGAAGCATTGCTTATTCTTGCCCAGATTAGAAATAAGATTGAAAAACATCTTAAATTGGTTTGATGCAAACTTTTATACCATCCCCCCATTATGTGCCATTGTGTACAATGACTTTACATCACACTTGCCATCACACCTCTGCACTAGGGAATGTGTTAGGAGTTTTGATCATGCTGAACTGCTGACAGCATTAGGGAGGGGCTGGGGGGGGGGACAAGTCTTCCATTGGTGGAGTTTTTATCATCCAGAATAGTGTGAATATGAAGTTTATATCTGCTAGATTCTGCTCCTGCAAGTGCCCAGGAGGCGAGGTTTCATTGTGAAGTGCTCTCTGTATTGAGCTGCTACACATCCCCTCCTCTCTGCTCTGAGTGACAGCGCTGGTGGTTGGATACACTTGTAGTAGGCGAACTAGCAGGATAAAAGTTCATATTCACACTATTCCTTGTGATAAAAGGTATGTTTGCACTCCTCTCTCCAGCACCCACCTAGTGCCTCAACAACAAGCACCCCCCCCCCCCCCCCCCGATCACCAGGATCAATGAGTACAAATCCTTATAGCTATTTCACTGCAAATCATTTTATCTAAAAAGAGGCACAGAGAAGAGGAAAACTATACTGTGCCATCTGCGCTGCGGTTTAGAAAGGTGTGGCCCATTGTAGTTGTGGTTAGAAAGCTCATTTGTTCTACAGTGTGCAACATGTTTTATTATGTCCTGTGCCACAAACAGCAGGCATTTCCAATCTTGTAATAAGATCAGTGGGGTATCAGCACTCAGACATATCAAAAGTTTTTTGAAAAGTTAGTGACCCGTTAACCTTGTTGTTGTAGTTGTATTTTTCGTTCCTGGTGTAGAGCCTGCGGATTTTTTATTAATTTTTATTGGCTGTGCTGGCAGTCCGTATTCTTGTACTGTGTAGGTCATTTTTATCCATAACATTTTTAAATGAAGATTTGTTTTATATATTTTTAATACTGTGGCTCTTGTGAACACTCTGTGTTTTGTGTGTAGTACTTCTTGAGATGGGGGTGCAGCTTGTATAGGTTTTTTGATTACTATGTTGTTAGTTTAACATAGCATTTATTAATATATTATTGATAAACAGCTGATGTGGTTGGTTTATTAGAATAGTGGGCAAAATCCAGGGTGGAAATCCGCAGCATAAGTTGACACGCTATAGATTTCCACTACGGATTTCACCTACAGTAGGTGAAATCTGTGGCAAATCCATAGCTTTTCAGCACCAAAATCTCTAGTAATATCCGCAGGATTTAGTGCTGATTTTTGCAAAAAGTCCAGCAGCCAGAAAGTCTCATTTCTATGGTCAAGAGCAGTCCACCCTCATGGGGGAAATAAGGTTGGAAAGGGATCAGATTTAGCTCTGTTCTACTGTACCCCCAGGAGCACTATACAAGTAGCACCTAAAATTCTAGGCCTTAGTCCTTCCCCACTCCCAACACTCAACCCCCCCACACGCCCAGTTTTTTAGACCTGGCGTGAGCGAGAGAAGTTGCAGGTTGCAGAGCAAATAATCCTTGCGCTGTTATCTGCACCTGAAATATGCCTGATTTAGGCATATTTCTGTTTGATAAATGACCCCCTATATGTCCGTGGTCATAAAGGGTCTCAATTTGCAGACCAAGCTGTCAGCTAGGACAAGAACCAGGTGACACAGGGGCAGATAAGAGTCTTTTCCTCTCTCAACAGCGTGCTAGTGCCTCAATAGCCAAGGAAATACACAAGCCAAAGGTAATCAAAAGAACAGCTGGAAAGTAAATCTTTACAAACCTTCTCCATCACATCTTTTGCTTCTTCGATGCTAAGCTCCAAATACAGCTGTTCCTTAGATCAAAACATGCAAGACTGAAAATGCGTTCCAGAGAACATCAAAGGCAAAACATTAAATTCTTTAGTTCCCATCTGGTAAACAGTTTTGTCCTGCTCTCTTTATTGCTCCTGGATAGTTGTCAGTAGTCAGATATTGCTGACAAGTGATTCACTGGTTTACCAAACACACAGATGAGAGACAGCTAGTATGGATTCCTGTAGGAACATTCATGTAGGTTCTCCAGCTCTGGTGATTTCTAGCCCTTAGTGTTGATCGAGCACCAAAGTGCTCGGGTGCTCGAGTAGAACACTTTGGGATGCTCGGGTGCTTTACCGAGCACCCGAGCACAATGGAAGTCAATGGGAGAACCCGAGCATTAAACCAGGCACCCCCTGCTCTGAAGAGGGGAGGGTGTCTGGTTCACAGGAAAAGGTCAGAAATTGTTGGAAACACCACCAAAATGGTTCGGGAACAGCATGGTGAGGATGTCTGGATGCATCTTGGACTCCCAGGTCGCTGTTGGGAACGATGTTGTCTGAGTAGTACGCCACTTTTACAGACTGACAATAATACGCACAAAAACGAAGATAAAATAGATTTTAGAGGAAAAATTGTTAGGAAACATCCTTTCCTGGATATTTACTTGTATATAAAGTGCAAGTGCTGCCAAAAAATAAAAGGAAGAGGCACTTCGATACAACCTGTATATCACATAAAGGAGGGCCTCATTCACATTGTGATACAATTGTTCAGGTAGTGGGACTCCTACACTCATAAAGCCTATGCACTAAGTGAAAGGGCTGACAAAAATTACAAGGAACTGGTACTCCAATACACCCTTTATTAAGGTACTTTCACACTAGCATTTTTGTTTTTCGGTATTGAGTTCCGTCACAGGAGCTCAATACCGGAAAAAACTGATCAGTTTTATCCTAATGCATTCTGAATGGAGAGTAATCTGATCAGGATGCATCAGTTCAGTCCCTCTTACGTTTTTTGGACAGAGTAAATACCGCAGCATGCTGCAGTATTTTCTCCGGCCAAAAATACTGAACACTTGCCAGAATGCCGGATCCGGCATTAATTTACATTGAAGTGTATTAGTGCCGGCATTAAGTTTTCTGGCAAAACGGATCCGGCTTTCCGGTCTGCGCATGTGCAGACCTTTAAAAATGCAAAAAATAATAATACCGGATCCGTTTTTCCGGATGACACCGGAAAGACGGATCTGGTATTTCAATGCATTTGAGGATGTGCTGCTGAGCTGACCATCTAAAAAATTAGGGGGGAGGGTCTGCTGCTGAGCTGACCATCTTAAACATTAGGGGTGAGGGCCTACTGCTGATCTGACCATGTAAAAAATTAGGGGTGAGGGTCTGCTGCTGAGCTGACCCTATAAAACATTTGGGGCGAGGGCCTGCTGCTGATCTGACCATCTAAAACATTATGGGTGAGGGCCTGCTGGTGACCCACTAAAACATTAGGGGTGAGGGTCTGCTGCTGAGGAGACCCTCTAAAATATTAGGAGCAAGGCCAGCCTTATAAGCATGTTGATATGATGGAGGAGGATGAGAAAAGGAATATTGAACCATATACCCTTTTTTGTGGTAAAAGGGGTGCATGGGAATACAGTGTATTCAATACACCATAAAAGCCACATTGTGTAACAGTACAGCCTGGATCACAGCGGCTCCCTGTGACGATACGCTGACTTGCGCTCCAGCGTGGAACGCACCGGCCGTCTGCGATGATACGCTGGCTTGCGTTCCAGCGTGGAACGCAGCGACCGCCTGTGTTGTTACGCTGGCTTGCGCTCCAGCGTGGAACGCAGTGGCTGCTGGGCCCTCCTGTGACTCCGCCCACTTACCGTCCGGCCCTTAAATAGAAGACAGGTGCTAAGCAGGGTGTTCCACTAATGGAGTGCGCACCCTGCTAGCTCCACTGCATCTGAGGACTCTGTCCACATATCCAGACCTGGATCCCTAACAACAGCGTGAAGGACTGTCTACCTTCTTGCCACTGGCTTCCCCACTGCTGGCTTCCTAGCCAGGACCAACTAACCGCAAGTATATGCCTGTTACCTGCTCTGATTAATGTCCTGGAACTCTGAGTGGGGTGGTTCCTGACTGGTGTGAGACGATACTCCCAAACCAACTCTGAACCTACTGCATACTATATACTAAACTGTGGACATGCTCTGAACCTACTGCATACTATATATTAAACTGTGGACATGCTCTGAACCTACTGCATACTATATACTAAACTGTGGACATGCTCTGAACCTACTGCATACTATATACTAAACTGTGGACATGCTCTACTAACTCTGAACCTACTGCATACTATATACTAAACTGTGGACATGCTCTGAACCTACTGCATACTATATACTAAACTGTGGACATGCTCTACTAACTCTGAACCTACTGCATACTATATACTAAACTGTGGACATGTTCTGAACCTACTGCATACTATATACTAAACTGTGGACATGCTCTGAACCTATGGCATACAATATACTAAACTGAGGACATGCTATATACTAACCCTGAACTTATTGCATACTAGATACTAACTCTGAACTGTGCACAAGCCTATACTAACTTGTGACTCCTGTAATACTGGGAGACCTTCCTCTCCAGCAGTAATACTAAATAGATGGATAGCGGTAAATGATTTTGTTACCCCAAACTCTCCGCCCAAGACTGAGAGAGACGCCTGGGGTACATACTGAGTAACCGCGAATCCCACAGCCAAGAACAAGGGCAGTGGGATAATAGTGCATGTCCATTGCTTCCGCAGTTGAGATCCTAACTGATCAACTAGGTGCGTTACACATTGAAAGTGCCTTTATGTTCAGCCGCTTTCCTCTGGTGAAGTAGAGAAGTCAGGGGCAATCCATGCCTTGTTAATTTTGATAAGAGTCAACCTGTCAGCATTTTCAGTTGACAGGCGGATGCGCTTATCAGTTATTATGCACCCAGCAGCACTAAATACCCGCTCTGACAAAACGCTGGCGGCAGGACAGGCCAGCACCTCCAAGGCGGAGAGCGCCAGTTCGTGCCACGTGTCCAGCTTGTAAGGCACAGAGGGATCACTGAGGATGCTAACACAGTCTTCTACGTACCCCTTCACCATCTTCCAAAATGTTTTCCTCCTTGTGACAGTAGGGTGCGCATCAGGGTGAAGGTGCTGGCGGGGTGTCATGAAACTGTCCCAGGCCTTGGAGAGCGTTGCCCTGCCTCTGTTGGAACTGCTGTGTGTTCCCCTCGTCTCCCCTCCTCTGTTGCCCAAGGAACTATGTACTCTGCCGCCAGCGTTGTCAGCTGGGAATATTTGGAGCAATTTTTCCACAAGGACCTTCTGGTATTGCACCATTTTGCTAGTTCTCTACAACACTGGAATGAGAGATGAGAAGTTCTATTTGTAGTGGGGGTCGAGAAGGGTGAAAAAACAGTAATCGGTGTTGACCAGAATGTCAGAGAGTCCCAACAGACAAGACTTTGCTGTCCTCATCAGGAGGATGACTCTCAATCTCCTCGTCCTCTTCCTCCTCTTCGGCCCATCCACGCTGAACAGATGGAATAAACCTGCTATGGATACTACCCTCTATAGAGGAGGCAACCGTCTCCTGCTCCTCCTCCTCTTCATCATCACCATCGTCCAATTCGTGCTGAGAAGACAAACGGAGGGTGGTCTGGCTATCACCCTATGTACTGTCTTCCCCCATTTCCACCTCTTCCACATGCAAAGCGTCCGCCTTCATTGTGAGCAGCGAGCGTTTCAGTAGACACAGAAGTAGGATTGTTACGCTGATAATAGCGGCATCACTGCTCACCATCTGTGTTGATTCCTCAAAGTTGCGTAAAACCTCACAGGGGTCAGACATCCATGCCCACTTGTCGCTTGTGAAGAGCGGAAGCGGATTGGAAAGGAGATGACCATGTTGCAGCTGGTATTCCACTACTGCCCTCTGCTGCTCACAAAGCCAGGCCAACATGTGGAACGTGGAGTTCCAGCGCGTGCTCACGTCGCACAACAGTCGGTGAGCAGGCAATTGCTGCTGCAGCGTTGCCAGACGGGCGGCAGTTGTAGATGACTTTCGCAAATAGGCACACACGCGGCGTACCTTCACCAGTAGCTCAGGCAAATTGGGGTAGGTTTTGAGAAACCGCTGAACCACTAAGTTGAACACGTTGGCTAGGCATGGTATGTGTGTGAGCTTGCCGGGCTCCAAAGTCACCACCAAGTTACGGCCATTATCAGACACAACCATGCCTGGTTGTAGGTTGAGGTTGTAGGTTGAGTGGCGTTGGTCAGGGCACGGGTGATGTCACGGGACACATGCTGGTGTAAGGCGGGGTTGGCACACCAGGAAAAATAGTGGCGTCTGGGGACTGAGTAACGAGGGACCGCCGCCGCCATCAGGCGGCGGAAAGCCTCAGTGTCCACAAGCCTAAATGGCAACATTTCCAGGGCCAGCAATTTAGAAAGGTGCACATTTAGTGCTATGGCATGTGTGTGGGTGGCTGGGTATTTGCGCTTTTATTCAAAGGCCAGGGGTATGGACATCTGTACGCTGCGCTGGGACAGAGAAGTGGATGTGCTAGCTGATGGTTCTTGCGAAGGTCCAGGTGCAGTGCGGGAGGCATCCGGGCCTGCGTCTTTGACAGGGGATTGGCCAGCACGTAACACAGGGGAAGAGAAGGTAGTGGTGTGACCTGCAGATACTGATTGTGGACCCAGGCATTCGGCCCACCTATTAGGGTGCTTTGATGCCATGTGGCGGATCATGCTGGTAGTGGTGAGGTTGCTAGTGTTCACGCCCCTGATCATTTTGGAACGGCACAGGTTGCAAATGACAATTCTTTTATCGTCTGCACTTTCCTCAAAAAAGTGCCAGACTGCGGAACACCTACCCCTTGGCAAGGGAGATTGCTGCAAGGGGGTGCTCCGGGGAACAGTTGTGGGCCTGTTTGGTGTGGCCCGCCTTTTCCCTTTTGCCCCCCTACTGCCTCTTCCAGCCTGTTGCGGTGCTGAAGATCCCTCCCCCTCTGTACTGCTGTCCTTGCTCGGCTTGCCATCTTCTCAGGTTGGGTCAGTGATTTCATCGTCCACCACCTCCTCTTCCACCTCCTCACTCTGGTCATCCTCCTGACTTGTTGACCTAACAACAACCTCACTTATTGACAACTGTGTCTCATCCTCATTGTGGAAGGCGCAGCACTATGAAGTGCCTTTTGCGCTTTGGCATTAGAAGAATTTTGGTTTCTCTGACTTTTTAGTCTAACCAGACTGTCTATTACTCTGTAATTCCTCTAGCGCCATTCTATGGAAACAGTAGGTTTAAAGAGCCCACCAAATGCTTGAAATAACTTCTTTATTAACTTAAACTTTTCTTCATATATAACACTGCCGCCTCCACAGCAGATAGTCCATGTACAAAACACGTGTTGAAAAGATATCACAAAATGGCGGTATGCATAAGATGGTAGTTCAACTGTTCAATCTTGTTATTCAACATAAAATCGTGGATATATTTCTCTCTTGAGTATCTGTACTCTCACTTTAAGTTATTTAAGCACTTTATGATCTCTGAGAGGTACAGTACAGACCAAAAGTTTGGACACACCTTCTCATTCAAAGAGTTTTCTTTATTTTCATGACTATGAAAATTGTAGATTGACTCTCATTTTGGAACGGCACAGGTTGCAAATGACAATTCTTTTATCGTCTGCACTTTCCTCAAAAAAGTGCCAGACTGCGGAACACCTACCCCTTGGCAAGGGAGATTGCTGCAAGGGGGTGCTCGTTCCAAAATGAGAGTCAATCTACAATTTTCATAGTCATGAAAATAACGAAAACTCTTTGAGGCTGGCGGGTGCATGCGCTGTAGCGAGACTGATGCCGGCTGAGTGTACGAGCCAGAACCGGGATCGCGCTACAGCAGCCCTTTGCTGAGAGCGCGGTCCCGGCACTGAGATGCGGCGTGTCAATCAAGGCGGCGGGAGGCGGGGAGAGCAGGGTTAGAGACGCCTAGGCCGCTGCCCCCCTTGACTCCAAGCCTGACTCGGAGACAGCGCCAACCGACATTAAAACATTGTTTTTAACAAATATGAAGAAACACAAAGAGGCAAGAAAAACATGATTAGCAACACACTGGGGGATACTGTAAAGTACTGTGGTTGGTTTAATATGCGTTTTTCAGGTGACAGGTTCCCTTTAAATAAGGGCAATAGCTGCCACCTGTTTTTCAAAGAATGAATGACCTCACTCATTGAACTCCACACTGCTATTATTTTGAACATGCCCCTTTCAATAAGTGATTGAATTACAGAGAATCAGCAGCATGCATGTCATGACTGTTGGGTTTCTATTACTCTACTACACCTGCTTGTAAATTATTTTCAATGTAGAAATATTATTTCTACCAAAAACAGTGATTGATCAGGTTGTGATGTCTGACTGCTATTTTTTTTAACACAACTGTACAACACTAGGAGTGAGGACCCTGCTAATTTACAACACTAGGAGTGAGGGCCCTGCTAATATACAACACGAGGAGTGAGGGCCCTGCTAATATACAACATTAGGATTGAGGGCACTGATAAGATACAACACCAGGAGTGAGGGCCCTGCTAAGATACAACACTAGGAGTAAGGGTCTTGCTAATATACAACACTAGGATTGAGGGCCCTGATAAGATACAACACCAGGAGTGAGGGCCCTTCTCGCAAGAGCTTACAATCTATGAGGAAATGATGGTGACACAAAAGGATAGATTGATTGTTTTCTAAAGTGGTCCAGACATCTTTGTACTAAATAGAGTAGTGCAGATGGAGCTGCCTGTGCATGGAGTGTGGGGATTACTTTTGGATTATGGTACTCGGTGCTCAAAGTTAGTATATAGAACATGAAAAGCCTGCCTAAAAGATGTGTTTTTCAGGCATGTTTAAAGCTAAGGAAGTTAGGAATTAACCTGATTGTCTGGTTCACTACACTGTAGAGAGTTGGTATAGCACGAGAAAAGTCTTGAAGACGGGAGAGAGAGGTTTGAATTATGGAGGATTTTAATCTTCGATCATTGGCAGAACGGAGAGCATGAGTAGGGTGGTAGACAGAAATGAGAGAGGATATGTAGGGAGGTGCAGCACTGTGGAGAGCTTTGTGGCTGAGGATAAGTTGGAACTGTATTTTGTGGTGGATGGGCAACCAGTTGATTTAGCTGGTGGACAGATAGATGAGCCTGGCTACTGCATTTAGGACAGACTGGAGGGGAGAGTTTAGTGAGGGGAAGACCAATTAGTAATGAGCTAACAGTAGTCAAGACGAGAATAAATCAAAACAACAAGAGTTTTGGCTGTTTCTACCATGAGAAAGTGGCAGATTCTGTAGATGTTTTTGAGGTGCAGATGGCATGAGCATGCCAGTTATTGAATATGAGAAGCAAAGGAAAGGATCTGATTAAAAAATAACCCCAAGACAGCTGTCATGCTGCCCAGGAGTTATGATAGTGTTGCAGACTGAAATTAAAGTTTTTGGTTTAGATAGATAACTAGATGGGGGAAAGACAAGAAGTTCCGTTTTTGAGAGATTCACTTTCAGATAGAGAGAGGACATGATGTTAGAGACAACTGCCAGACAATCACTGGTGTGTTTTGTAGTAGTGTTAGAGCGATGTCACGGGATGAGGTATGTACAGTAGTTGAGTGTTATCAGAATACAGATAGTACTGAATACCAAATCTGGTGATGGCGTGTCCGATGAGGGCTATGTAGAGAGAAAAGAGTAGAGGACCTAGAACTGAACCCTGTGGAACCCCAACACAGCAATAGGAAGAGAAGAAGTAGACCCAGCAAAAGACACACGGAAAGAGTGTCCAGAGAGATAGGAAGAAAAACAAGACAGAGCAATGTTCTTGAGGCCAATAGTTTGGCGCATACTGAGGAGAAGTTAGTGGTCTACAGTGTCAAATGCTACAGAGAGATCCAGAAGAATGAGTAGGGTGCAGTTACCATTCCTTTTTTGCTTTCAGGAGATGATTAGACAATTTGGTTAGGGGATTGGTGCATGTGAGTACATTATATGTTTTAAGCCCTTCTGACTCTGGAGCCAACTATTTTTGATTAGCTAAAATACCCCTATAAACTGTTCTGGAGGCTATTTATATTTTTATTTTACCATCCACAGTCAATGCATTGTTCTACCTAGCTACTGTATATAAGTTCAAGTAAATGTCTTCGAGCCACAGTAAGGGCAGTATAGATATTACTGCAAACTTTGATCCAAAAATTGGTTGGACAACCAATGTGAAAAACTCATTACAGGAGGTTGTCCAAATTTTTTTTTTTAAATCACCCACCCTTTCAAAGTCCTGCCTATTCAGTGCTGTGGTTACCATCTCCACTATTTCTGATGCCTGCCGGACCATAAGTGATGACCTTCTGTTCCGATTCACGTGACCGTTGCAGTTAAACGCTGGCCTCAGTGGTCATATGTGCATGAATAGTACATAACCACTGAACCTCTTCTACCTCATATTATCCTCTTGTCTATTTCTACCAGAGGGGGCACATAGGAAGGGGAACAACATCTTTATAATGTACACTGCTCAAAAAAATAAAGGGAACACTGAAACAAAACAATGTAACTCCAAGTCAATCACACTTCTGTGAAATCAAACTGTCCACTTAGGAAGCAACACTGAGTGACAATCAATTTCACATGCTGTTGTGCAAATGGGATAGACAACAGGTGGAAATTATAGGCAATTAGCAAGACACCCCCAATAAAGGAGTGGTTCTGCAGGTGGTGACCACTTCTCAGTTCCTATGCTTCCTAGCTGATGTTTTGGTCACTTTCGAATGCTGCCGATGCTTTCACTCTAGTGGTAGCAGGAGACGGTGTCTACAACCCACACAAGTGGCTCAGGTAGTGCAGCTTATCCAGGATGGCACATCAATGCGAGCTGTGGCAAGAAGGTTTGCTGTGTCTGTCAGCGTAGTGTCCAGAGCATGGAGGCGCTACCAGGAGACAGGCCAGTACATCAGGAGACGAGGAGGAGGCCGTAGGAGGGCAACAACCCAGCAGCAGGACCGCTACCTCCGCCTTTGTGCAAGGAGGAACAGGAGGAGCACTGCCAGAGCCCTGCAAAATGACCTCCTGCAGGCCACAAATGTGCATGTGTCTGCTCAAACGGTCAGAAACAGACTCCATGAGGGTGATATGAGGGCCCGACGTCCACAGGTGGAGGTTGTGCTTACAGCCCAACACCGTGCAGGACGTTTGGCATTTGCCAGAAAACACCAAGATTGGCAAATTCGCCACTGGCGCCCTGTGCTCTTCACAGATGAAAGCAGGTTCACACTGAGCACGTGACAGACGTGACAGAGTCTGGAGACGCCGTGGAAAACGTTCTGCTGCCTGCAACATCCTCCAGCATGACCGGTTTGGCATTGGGTCAGTAATGGTGTGGGGTGGCATTTCTTTGGAGGGCCGCACAGCCCTCCATGTGCTCGCCAGAGGTAGCGTGACTGCCATTAGGTACCGAGATGAGATCCTCAGACCCCTTGTGAGACCATATGCTGGTGCGGTTGGCCCTGGGTTTCTTCTAATGCAAGACAATGCTAGACCTCATGTGCCTGGAGTGTGTCAGCAGTTCCTGCAAGATGAAGGCATTGATGCTATGGACTGGCCCGCCCGTTCCCCAGACCTGAATCCAATTGAGCACATCTGGGACATCACGTCTCGCTCTATCCACCAACGTCACGTTGCACCACAGACTGTCCAGGAGTTGGCAGATGCTTTAGTCCAGGTCTGGGAGGAGATCCCTCAGGAGGCCGTCCGCCACCTCATCAGGAGCATGCACAGGCGTTGTAGGGAGGTCATACAGGCACGTTGAGGCCACACACACTACTGAGCCTCATTTTGACTTGTTTTAAGGACATTACATCAAAGTTGGATCAGCCTGTAGTGTGTTTTCCCACTTTAATTTTGAGGGTGACTCCAAATCCAGACCTCCATGGGTTAAAAAATTTGATTTCCATATTTTTATTTTTGTGTGATTTTGTTGTCAGCACATTCAACTATGTAAAGAACAAAGTATTTCAGAAGAATATTTAATTAATTCAGATCTAGGATGTGTTATTTTTGTGTTCCCTTTATTTTTTTGAGCAGTGTATTATGAGATGGGGTAACACAATTTGTATCTTCCCCGTTTTTCCCTTCTCCTTTTGGGTAAAAAAAAAAAGTTGAGCTAAAAATGATCAATGAAGTTCCAGAAACAAATGTTATAAATGGTTGTATGGAACATTTCACAACCCGGGGCTAAAAATATAATGTTGTTGTAATAGTGAACGCTTGGAGGAGTCCAGTTTGAAATTCTTTATGAATTATACTGTTCAATAAATAAGTACTATGAAGATACTAGATGCTCTGACCTGAATGAAGTTTCAAACAAAAATGAGGAGACATTGGAAGTTACCATAAGAATTTTTTGTCTAGACTGTAGGGTACTAGTTTAAGTATGAATGACAAATAGTAATATTCTGATACATTACATGCAGCACGCCAGACCTGCAGGGTATAGCGAAGCGAGGTCACGGTTATGGGCAATCGAGGGTTGCTCACTGTATTGAAGAACCCTGGGCAGGCATGCGGCAGTGAATGAGAGGTAGACACAGTTCCTCTGGGGCACACTCTTTTTGTAGGGACCAGGCCTGATGGTGGATGAGGTGCCCTGGATGTTACAGGTATTTTGAGTGCCTGGGGCAAGGTCCCTTTTGGATTCGTGACGCCAGTGCCTGTGACGGTGGCACACCGATTTGTAGTGGGAATAATTGAGGTACACAGATGGTATAGTGAACCAAACGTTTCTTTACTGAACAGTCCAACTTTATACAGTAAGGTAGTTATACAGTCCTTTGTATTACAGCTTGCAAGCAGGCTTATTCCACAAGATGGCAGGTATAAGTTATGCAAGATACTCAGAGGGTAAATCCACAATGCACTCAGAATCAGGTTGTACCTTTCCTCAGAAATAGTGTACACTGTTCCTTCCTAGAACTCCTGTCTGGTTTCAATCCCAAGGCCCAAATGCCTAAATGGTGGCTTATATCCTTGGTGTATATATATATATATATATATATCTTCCTCTCGTATTAAATCCTTGCTTTTCTTCCTAAAGCATCTGCCTATCAGGGTTACTTATCTTTGCCTGTAGTATGTTGGCTTTATTGCTGCAGGGCTGTGGTTTCTCCCAGGAGGTGACGTCCTGCAACCGGGGTGTCTTCAGAGCTAACTAAGGCTCTCTTGATCCGCAGGTAGGCTAGGATCCCTCTACTAGCCTCCTGGTAATAACTAGTAGCCTGGGCTGTCTAGCTGCATGTCAGGAGGAGGCCCTCAGCATGTCCCTGGCTGGTGCCTTCTAACTTCTGTCTCTGCAGACTCCTGACTCTGAACTCTCTCTCCCTGTCTGGGCCTGAACATTTATACTAGGGGCTCCCTATCTCCCTCTAGCGTCTGGGATGTCTAACTACACCCAACTAGGCCTGCTATTGCATCATACAGGGGAACATTGCATATAAAAACACATTAGAAAATACATTAAATGCATAATAAAATATAACATTTCTGTCCCTTGTGAGTAGGAGTAACGCGCACACCAATTGACCCTTGTGTAGTGCCCACGCCTATCTAGTGGGACACTACATACATGTCCCTTGAAATATGCAGCACACTTTGCCAGATTCAGATATATTAGGCTGGGGCTGCACAGTGATCTTGGCGCGATACCCATCAAGCAATCAAACAATCACTGTGTAGCAGTGCAGCCAATGAAGGGAATGGGATTGCAATGCAATTGGCAAATTACTGCGATCCCAGAATCGCAAAAAATTCTGCAGTGTTGGATTGTATAGCGATTTTCAGGTTGTGGTTTTTGCGGTTTCCGTTTGCGGTCCGTATGCGGCACCATTCATTTCAATAGTTCCGCAAAAAAAACAATGTACTCCGTGTGCATTCCGTTTCCGTATTTCCGTATATCTAATCCGCTAAAAGATAGAAATTGTCCTATTATTGTAAATAACGTTCCGTCGCTCCATTCAAGTCAATGGGTCCGCAAAAAATATGGAATGCATACGGAACACATCCGTATGTCATCCGTATTTTGCGGATCCATGCCCACTTTGCCCCCATGTGTTTACTGTTTACAAACATTACAGTACATTACAGTAATGATTACAAATTTTATGTTTCCGTTTGCGATCTTCAAAAAAACGGATCGCATACGGAAACCATACGGAGATGTTTTTGTGGAAATACGGAACGGAAACACAATGGAAACAAAAAAAAGTTGTTAGGGTCAGGCGTGATGAGGTTCTCACTGCCTGCCCCTGTCAATCAAAGCTCAGAAAGGGCGACAGTTGCAGAGAGAGCAGAGCCTCTAGGAGTAACAGCAATGCCCCCGTTGCTCTTAGAGGCTTATTTGCATATATTAAAACATAATTTTTCTCAGCAATGCGGGCACATAAGAAAATGGGGCCAACACAGATGTCTTCATCTGCCAAGTGCACGTGTAACAGGTCAGCCAGTTTCATAGGTACAAATCTACTGACAGATGCCCTTTAACTGCCTTACATTTAGTATGTAAAACCCATTCCATCTCCTCGCTAGATATACACACAGATGTGTCACTGAAAATGTAAAGTTTAACTGAACGTTTATTAGCAAATCTCATGGTGCCATAACCGTTGAGGTCAATCACTGGCCTCAGTATTCACATTTGTCAAAGCGATCAAGCCACTAGGCCGGACAACTCCTTTTTGTAAAAGTTAAAAAATTCAAAGAAAACACCACACGCGTGTGAGAAAAAACTAAATGTAGTACCCAGACCCGAACCCGGACTTCTTCACTGAAGTTCGGGTTTGGGTTTGGTATTCTGTAGATTTTATTATTTTCCATTATAACATGGTTGTAAAGGAAAATAATAGCATTCTTTAATACAGAATGCTAAGTATAATGTCAATTGAGGGTTAAAAAATAATAAAAACATAACCCACCTCATCCACTTGATCGCGCAGCCGGCATCGTCTTCTTTCTTCTTCTTTCAGGACCTGCAAAAGGACCATTGATGAAGTAATCGAGCTCACCACGTGGTGAACGTGGTGACGTCAGCGCAGGTCCTGCTGAATGAAGATAGAAGGATCTTCTATCTTAATTCAGAAGGACCTGCACTGACCTGCACCACGTGGTGAGCTCGATTACATCATCAAAGGTCCTTTTGCAGGTCCTGAAAGAAGAAGAAAGAAGATGATGCCGGCTGCGCGATCAAGTGGATGAGGTGAGTTAATTTTTTTTTATTTTTTTTTAACCCCTCAAGGCACATAAGGGAAAATAATACAGTGAATAGACTTTAATGGGGTCTGGGGTTGCTCATCCCTTTCATCTCCTAGCAACCATGCGTGATAATCGCACCGCATCCGCACTTGCTTGCGGATGCTTGCGATTTTCACGCAGCCCCATTCATTTCTATGGGGCCTGTGTTGCGTGAAAAATGCAGAATATAGATCATTCTGCGATTTTCACGCAACGCAAGTGATGCGTGAAAATCACCGCTCATCTGCACAGCCCCATTGAAGTGAATGGGTCCCGATTCAGTGCAGGTGCAATGTGTTCACCTCACACATTGCACCCGCGCGGAAAACTCACCAATGTGAAAGGGGCCTTACTGTATGTACATCAGTGTTTATGCACTGCACATGGCTGTTGTGCAGCCGTTCCGTGCATTGGGGACCGCAATTTGTGGTCCCGAATGCACGGGCAACGTGTGTGCGGCGGCCGGGATGGATCGTGATTCGTGACCCATTCGACTTGAATGTGTCTGTGATCCGTCCGCACCACAAAAAAATAGAACATGTTCTATTTTTTTGCGGTGCGGAGACACGGACAGAAACACCACGGAAGCACTCCGTAGTACTTCCTTGGGGTTCCATGTCTCCGTTACGCACTGCAGCTCTGGATCCATGATGTGGGGAGCAGACGGCCAGTGCCAGCATATTGCGGACCCGCTGTTTGCGGGCCACAATACGGCCACGGCCGGACAACGGCCGTGTGCATGAGGCCTGTCACGGTAGGTAAGATAAGGGAAGGAAACAGAACATGACAAGGCAAACAAAACAACTGACAAGGCCCCAAATGCTAGGAAACAAAGGGGTCACCTCCTAGCAATCCCTAAAACACTTTCACTAAGTTGCTATGCCCATGTGCATATCTCGATGGTAGATATGCACATGCCCACGTACCTGTAACACACTGTAACACACTGAACCAAACCCTCAGCTGTAGGAAATACGGAAAGAGACACCCAGCTCCTTCAACAACCGAAGGAGCTAGCGTCACCGAAGGCTATAGGGAGAGGGAGGAATAAATAGCCTCACCAATTACTTATAGAACAACACCTGGGAGGAGGTGGGATTCAGTTCAAACCCACAACAAAACAAACTGTCAGATTGAGTCACTTGCAGCAACTCTGACAGATCTCCTCAGAACACCCACAGGGCAGGGCGTGACAGTACAAGCCTCCCCCCCCCCCCCCCCCCCCCTCTACGGGTGACCTCCGGACACCCAGGTCCAACTTTATCCGAGTGTGCCCTGTGAAAGGCATTTACAAGGCGGCTAGCATTAACATCCGTAGCCGGAACCCACATTCTTTCCTCGGGACCGTATCCCCTCCAATGCACCAGGTACTGAAAGGAACCCCGAAGAACACATGAGTTGAGAATTCAAGAGATCTGAAACTCCAGATTACCATCAACCAAAACAGGAGGAGGAGGCAAAGGAGATTGTTCCGCAGGTTCCAGATATTTCTTTAACAAGGACCTGTGAAACACATTATGGATCTTTCAGGCCTGCGGAAGTTCCAGACGAAACGCCACCGGATTGACAATGGCCAAGATTTTGTAAGGGCCAATAAATTTTGGACCCAATTTCCCAGAGGGTACCTTCAGCTTAATGTTTTTAGTGGACAACCACACCAAATCACCCACACACCGGTCCGGACCAGTCATACGTCTCTTGTCAGCCATCCATTTATATCTTTCACCCATTTTTTTCAAATTACCTTGAATCTTCCGCCAGATAGATGAAAAAGAGGAAGAGAATCTCTCCTCTTCCGGTATCCCAGAAGATTCAGTCCCAGAAAAAGTTCTAAACTGAGTGTGAAAACCATATGCGCCAAAAAATGGTGACTTATCAGTTGACTTCTGCCTACAGTTATTCAAGGCAAACTCAGCTAAAGACAAGAACGAGGACCACTCATCCTGATTCTCAGCGACAAAACACCTCAAATAGGTCTCCAGGTTTTGGTTAGTGCGCTCAGTTTGGCCATTCGACTGAGGATGAAAAGCCGAAGAGAAAGACGACTGAATACCCAGACAAGAACAAAACGCCCTCCAAAACCTGGAAACAAATTGCGTCCATCAGACACCACATCAGAGGGAATGCCATGTCATTTCACAATGTTATCAATAAAAACCTGAGCGAGAGTTTTCGCATTGGGCAAACCTGATAATCGTACAAAGTGAGCCATCTTGCTGAAGTGGTCCACTACCACCAAAATCACAGTTTTCCCAGAGGAACTTGGCAAATCAGTAATGAAGTCCATGGACAAATGCGTCCAAAGACGAGATGGGATGGACAAAGGAAGAAGAGATCCTGATGGCCGAGTGTTAGCCACTTTCGCGCGTGCACAGGTCTCACGAGCTGCTACATAACCCTCAACACTTTTACGCAACCCTGGCCACCATAATCTCCGGCAAATAAGATCTACAGTGGATCTACTTCCAGGATGTCCCGCAAGGACAGTATCATGATGTTCCTTGAAAATCTTGTATCACAGTTCAGAAGGAACAAACAACTTGCCTGGAGGACAAGACTCGGGTGCCTCCTCTTGAGCCCCCAACACTTCCGTCTCCAGCTCAGGGTAAAGAGCGGAAACCAGCACCCCATCAGCCAAAATTGGAGCAGGATCCTCCGAATCTCCCCCACCCGGAAAGCTATGTGACAACGCATCCACTTTGACGTTTTTATTCCATGGGCGATAGGTGACCACAAAATTGAACCTGGTAAAAAACAATGACCATCTAGCCTGCCTAGGATTTAAATGCTTTGCAGATTGCAGGTAAGCCAGATTCTTATGGTCAGTAAATACCGTAATCGTATGGGTAGCCCCTTCCAGCCAATGATGCCACTCTTCAAAGGCCAATTTGATAGCCAACAACTCTCTATTCCCAACATCATAATTTTGTTTGGCGTCCAAGAGTTTCTTGGAGAAAAAAAGCACACGGGCGACATTTGCTAGGAGAGGGACCCTGCGACAAGACTGCTCCGACTCCCACTTCTGACGCGTCAACCTCCACAATGAAGGGTTGAGACACATCAGGTTGCATCAGAATGGGAGCAGACGCAAAACATTTCTTAATAGCAGAAAAAGCCGGTAATGACTCATCCGACCAGACAGAGAAGTCAGCGCCCTTCCTAGTCATATCTGTCAAAGGTTTGACAATGGTGGAATAATTCAGGATGAATTTTCTGTAGTAATTAGTAAATCCTAAAAACCGCATCAGGGCTTTCTGATTCTCCGGCCGGTCCCATTCCAGTACCGCACAAACCTTTTCGGGATCCATACGAAAACCGGAGGCAAAAAGCAAGTACCCCAAAAACGGCAGCTCCTGAACAGCAAACACACATTTTTCCAACTTAGCATACAATTTATTCTCCCGAAGGATCAATAACACTTGTCTCAAATGATCCTGATGAGTCTTCATATCGGGTGAGTAAATTTGTATGTCATCGAGGTAAATAACAACGAACCTCCCCACCAAATAATGAAAAATGTCATTGGTAAAGCGCTGAAAGACTGCTGGAGCATTAGTTAAACCAAAGGGCATGACTAGGTTCTCGAAGTGACCCTCGGGGGTATTGAAGGCCGTTTTTCATTCATCTCCTTCCCTGATTCTGATCAGATTATATGCTCCTCTTAAATCCAACTTAGAAAACACCTTGGCACCAACAATCTAATCAAATAGATCCGGAATCAAGGGAAGGGGATAAGGATCATGGACAGTAATGAGATTCAGTTCCCGGAAATCTAGGCACGGTCTAAGGGATCCGTCCTTCTTTACGAAAAAGAAGCCAGCGGCCATAGGAGACTTAGATGGTCTAATATGTCCTTTGCCAAACTCTCGGCAATATACTCCCGGATAGCTACTCTTTCGGGTTGAGAAAGATTATATAACCGAGATTTTAGCAATTTTGCTCTGGGGATAAGATTGACCGGACAATCATACTCTCGGTGAGGGGGCAACTCCTGAGCTCCACCCTCCAAGAATACGTCCGAAAAATCAGACAGAAACTGAGGCAACAGCTTAGTGGACACCCCCGAAATAGAGACACTAAGACAGTTGTTCATACAAAATTCACTCCAATTACTGATTTGTCCTGTTTGCCAGTCAATGGTAGGGTTGTTTTATCAACCATGGTAAACCCAGAACCATCGTAGCAGGCAAACCTTTCATAACAAAGCAAGAAATGAACTCAACATGAAAATCACCCACCCTCAAATGAATATCCTGAACAATATGAGTTAGACATCTTTGCGAGAGGGGGGCGGAAGCTATAGCAAACACTGGTATCATTTTTAATTAATGCGCTAGTTTTAAAACCATGACTCTGAAGAAATGGAAAATCAAAAGATTAACCCCTGCGCCACTGTCAACAAATACCTTTAACTCAAAATTTCCAGAGTCTAGCGCCACCATGGCAGGCAGGAGGAATTGGGTACTGCAGGTAGGATGCGAATATGCCTGCTCTGACTCCCCATTCACACTACCAAGAGTAAGGGAGTTTTTTTTTTCTTTGAAGGAATCCCCTATTTGTTTTTCATTACAACTTCAAGGTTTAATAAAAGGGCACACATTAATGAAATGACCTTCTTTACCACAGAAGTAGCACAGTCTATTCAGCTCCCTAAAATTCCTATTACCAGATCAAGAAGTAACCTGACTCAATTGCATAGGCTCCTCTCCAGCCCCTAATTCAAGTGTCATAGTTGCCTGAGGGACAGGAGGGACTGATTCTCCACCAGACAGCACCCCCTGCCCGAGGGGAACCTTGCACCTCTCCCTTAAACGTCTATCAATCCGTACGGCCAAAGACATGGCCGCCTCCAAAGAATGAGGTTTTTTATGAAATGCAAGGGCATCTTTTAATCTCTCAGATAGCCCCTGACAGAACTGACTACGGAGTGCAGGATTATTCCACTCCGAGACAGTCGCCCATCTTCTAAATTCAGCACAATACGACTCAGCAGTACATTCTCTCTGGCACAAGCTGCGCAACTTAGATTCAGCCATATCGACCCGGTCTGGGTCATCATAAATCAGGCCCAGGCCTCCGAAAAATTCATCCACCGACCGGAGGGACTGTGAAATGGTCAGCAGAGAAAAAGCCCAAGACTGAGCGTCACCTTTTAGCAGAGAAATAATAACCCCTACTCTTTGGTTTTCGTCTCCAGATGAAATCGGACACAGACGAAAATACAATTTACAGGACTCCCTGAACCGAACAAAGTTATCACTTCCCCTGGAAAACCTATCAGGGAGAGCGACCTTAGGTTCCAGGCAGACCTGGTTTCCCCTGGCAGTGCCAGACTTCAAAGTACTCTGACACCGTGCAACCGAATTGCGGAGGTCAGCTACCTCCAAAGAAGATCCCTGCATGCAATCAATCAAAGCATTAATAGTTTCCATTTTGCAAACAGCAAGGGAAAAAATGACGGTATGGCGGGTTATAATGTCACGGTAGGTAAGATAAGGGAAGGAAACAGAACATGACAAGGCAAACAAAACAACTGACTAGGCCCCAAATGCTAGGGAACAAAGGGGTCACCTCCTAGCAATCCCTAAAACACTTTCCCTAAGCTGTTATGCCCATGTGCATATATCGATGGTAGATATGCACATGCCAACGTACCTAAGACTGTAACACACTGAACCAAACCCTCAGCTGTAGGGAATACGGAAAGAGACACCCAGCTCCTTCAACAACCGAAGGAGCTAGCGTCACCCTAGAGGCCTAGTAAAAACAGACACAGAAGGAAAAAGGGAAAAGGACTTATCTAGAGATGTGTTGGAGAAGATGATCCACCAAACTTCCAGAGCTCACACAAGGCAGAACTATAACCCGCAAAGGCTATAGGGAGAGGGAGGAATAAATAGCCTCACCTAAAGAACCACACCTGGGAGGAGGTGGGATTCAGTTCAAACCCACAACAAAACAAACTGTCAGATCGAGTCACGTGCAGCAACTCTAACAGATCTCCTCAGAACACCCACGGGCAGGGCCTGACAAGGCCTCAGTCAGAGGAAATGATCTCATTTTACTCTGCATTTAGATAATCTTCTTGGTAAATATTTATGGAGATGATGATTTACAGCATAGAGCTGTCTCTTGCTAGGGAATATTAGACAAGAACAGCTTTTTGACGTATAACTCCATTTATGTATGGAACAAAAATCAATCAATAACCATATTACTTATGTGAAAAAAATAAATGCCCCCTTAGTTGTATCACCATATTTTCACACATAACTGTGAATATGGACCCGCCACAGAATGACCTAAAAGGCACCCTCTCTGTGACTTTAGGTGACCACTGTTCTCTACCAAGAGCAGGGAGGGGGCTATAGGTCGGCCAGCTATCTCTCCTTGTCCCCATACACATGCACTCTCGTCAAGACTTAACATGCATAGTTTTAAATGGGAAGAAAGTCGCTGCCAGACAGAACTGGCAGAAGATTATTTCCCCTAAGAACAAGGATCGGGCATGTTGAAATCCAACAGCCTAATCCTTAACATAACATTAGCAGGTTGGGCAGGGCCAAAATGGATCTATGGCCAGCTTTAGGATGAGTGGAGGCTGCAAGAGTCAGACTAGACATTACAGTTGATATGCCATAGAAGTCAATATATCCGTAGAACCGACTAAAGAGGTCTTGGAAAATGAGGCATATACGATTCTTTAACTTTTAGTTTTAAACACGTTAGTAACACAGCGAGTAACAGAAAAATGATTGATCTGGAAGAAGTTTAGAGCACAAGTCTTTCTGTGCGCAGGTCCATGGCTTCTTTAGCTGTCCCTGGAGTTCTTCACACAACAGTCCCTGTACTCAGTTAGAACATAGTCTCCTGCCTCCTGCTTTTTGCTGAACTACTGTGCAGATAAATGTCATCAGCAGCTTTGTTGCTTCTCATACTGACTACTTTCTGCAGTCTCTTATTCTATGATCCGCTTTACAGGCCCAACTGATCAAGGGGTGATACATACTCATAGTAGGGATCTTTTTTTTCTATACACTTTTTGGAATATGTATTGTGCAGACCCTTGTGATATTTAGATAATTAAAATGTATTAAAGCATTGAAATAGTTAAAGGATTTGATTTTAATAAAATTGCCTATGAGAAGATAATGGTATAAAATAAACAATCTGGAATTAGTCTTACCAGTAATTCAGTTTCCATGAGATCACCACGGCGGCACACAAGGAGATTGACCCCTGATCAGAATAAGGTTTAAATCCCCCCTCCCACCACCAACACCAGTGTTTCCAAAATTACAAAGAGCAAAAGGTGGTGGTTAACACATAGTTGACACAAAGGATAATTTAACCTAGAAGATATTACATCATACCCACCAGAAAGTCCTCCCGAAAAGAAAAAAAAAACTGGGAGGGAATAATGTGCTGTTGTGGTGATCTCATGGAAACTGAATTACCGGTAAGACTAACCGGTAAGATTTCCATATCATCACCACGACGGCACACAAGGAGATATTCAAAATTATATATCAGGAGGGGGGGACTGCATGAAGGACTTTACGTCCAAATGACAAGTCTGAAGTTTTGGAAAAATCTAGTCTATAGTGCTTCATGAATGTATGTACACTAGACCATGTAGCAGCCCTGCAAATGACTTCTAAGGATGCTCCTGCTTTCTCAGCCTGAGAAGAGGACATGGCCCTGGTTGAATGAGCTTTTAAGTTGTCAGGACAGGGGAGGTCCTGAATCTCATAGCAAAGGGAAATAGTGTTCCTAATCCACCTGGCTAAGGAAGATTTTGACATTTTTTAACCCTTGTTTCTCCCTGAGAATTGAACTAGAAGGCTATCAGACTTTCTGAAACCTTTGGTAGCCTCAATATAATTCAAAACTGTATGTCTGATGTCCAGGGTATGAAAAAACGGATTCTTTGCTGTTTGAAAAAAGGTGGTAAAATTATCTCCTGGTCACGATAAAAATTTGACACTACCTTTGGGAGGAACCCCGGATCTAATCCGAGTACAATTCTATCCTCCATAACTCGCAGGTAAAGTTCTCTAATGGAAATGGCCTGTATCTCACCCAGTCTTCGGGCTGGCGTAATCGCAATTAGTAGTGCTGTTTTAAAAGATATTAGTTTGATAGAACAATCATCTAGTAGCTTAAAGGGAGATAGTGTTAGGCCAGTAAGAACAATATTAAGGTCCCGGGAGGGGACACAAGATTTTAGAGTCGGTCGAAGCCTGGATGCTGCTCTCGTGATTTTATTTTTTCTATCCATCTGTAGTTTGCAAGATCAAGAGTCGAAGAAACAGCCGAGAGCCGACACCTGGACTTTAAGGGTGGATGGTCTAAGCCCCAGCTCAAGCCCTGCTGTAAGAACTCCAAGATTATCTGGATGTTTGGTCCTTTCAGATTCGGGGACGGGTTCCCCGACCAGGAACAGAATTTCTTCCATATCTTCAGGTAGATGGCGGAAGTTACTTTTTTCCTGCATGCTCTAAGCGTGGTTATCACTCTATCTGAAAGACCTTGGTCCTTCAGTATCTGGATCTCAGGATCCAAGCTGTTAGTTTTAGGAACTCTGGATTGGGATGTAAAATTGGTCCCTGATGAAAAAGGTCCTTCCTGGACGGAAGAGGACAAGGATCCGAGATGGAGAGTTTCTTAAGGGAGGAAAAACAGCTTCTCTTCGGCCAGAATGGGGTTATTAGAATTATTGTTGTATTGTCTTGATGGATGTTTTGAATCACTTTTGGAATGACTGGAAGCGGTGGAAAGGCGTAACTGAGACCCCAGTCTCATGCTAGGGCAGATGCATCTAATGCTAAGGGATTGTCCCGGGGGTTTAGGGAGCAGAATTTTGCCACCTTCGTATTCTCCCTTGAAGCAAACAGGTCCACTTCTGGAACGCCCCATTTGTCTACTATCATTTGAAAGACTTCTGTATTTAGAGACCATTCTGTCTGGTGTAACTTCCTCCGACTGAGATAGTCCACCTCTAGATTCAGCGACCCCTTGAGATGGATCGCCGAAATGGATCTTACGTTTTGTTCTGCCCAGTTGAAGATCTTGGTGGATAGGAACAGGAGATTTTGTACCTCCCAGATGGGAGAGGTAGGCAATGGTCGTCGTGTTGTCTGAAAGAATTTTTAGGTGGGAACCCCGAAGATTTTCTTCCGCTATCTTTAGGGATTCCCATACTGCCTTCAGTTCTTTGAAATTTGACAACTGAGAGCTGATCGACTGGGGCCAGGAGCCCTGATAGTAATAATCTCCCACTTTTGCTCCCCATGCTGACTGACTTGCGTCCGTCATGATTTGTACATGGGGAGTTCTCCTCTATACTACTCCCCTGGAGAGGTCCAAGGGTATTATGGACCAACATAGTGATGTTTTTACCATGTCAGGAATGGACACTCTGTAATCTAAAGTAATCTGTTGCCTGTTCCAAACTCTGAGAATCCAAGTCTGTAGAGGTAGAAAATGCAGTTGACTCCAAGGAACTGAGGGTATGCATGATGTGAGTAGGCCCAGTAGACTCATTGCTTTCCCTTTATGGAGATCTTTTTCTTTTGAAACATTATGACTTTCTCCCGCAGTGATTTGATTTTGTCTTGGGGAAGAAAAGTAGATTGAATATGAGAGTCTAGAATCACCCCCAGGAAATGTATTTTTGTTGACGGTTTTAGGTTTGATTTGTTGATGTCCACTATTCACCCTAGTTTTCCCAGTGTTGACGGGAAGGTGTCTAAATATGCTAATAGGTGGTCTGCAGTATTGCCAATTAGGAGAAAATTGTCTAAGTATGGGACTAAGATTAGTCCTCTTTCCCTCAAATATGCCATCATCTCGCGTTTGGTGAAAATCCTGGGAGTGTAGGAAATTCCAAATGGAAGGGCCGTGAATTGCTAATGATGTATTAACCCTCTGTGGTCTCTGATGGCGAACCGCAGGAATTTTTGGGAGTTGACATGAATTGGAACATGGTAATAGGCGTCCTTCAAGTCCACCTTGCCCATTAAGGCGTCTTTTACTATCAAGGGTATTATGGACCCTAGGGACTCCTTCCTGAGTTTTTGGTAAGGTATGAATTTGTTCAGGGATTTTACATTTATTATGGTTCGAAATGAGCCCTCTTTCTTTTTTAATAGGAATAGATTGGAGTAGAATCCTCTTCCTTGCTCTGTAAACGGGACTTTAACTACCACTTCCATTTTTAAAAGGTCTTGCACTCCCTGCTCGATCTTGTTCTGAGCTGTAAGAGATCTGAGACGGGACACAATTAACTTGTTTGGTGTCATTGTTTATCGCTGGGTTTGTACTGGGAGAAAACCCTTTCCTCTGCCCCCTTTGGGGTAGCACCAGTGTCCCGATTTTCCCTTTCCTCTATACAATCTATCCTGGCCCGAGGAAGAACGAAAGGGATATTTTTTTCCTATATGGTACGTTTTCCGGAAAACCTTTTTTCTTGTCTGAGGCTTTCTCAAAGATCCTATCTAGAATGGGCCCGAAAACATATTCCCCTGAAAAGGGAATGGAACACAGCTTGATCTTTGAAGTCTTGTCTCCTGACCAAGACTTCATCCAAAGGGCTCTGCGAGCCGCGTTGGAGAGGCCGGCGTCTTTGGCTGAGAATTTTACCGATTCAGCAGAGGAATCCGTCAGGAAAGCCGTGGCTGATTTCAGCAAGGGGATAGAGTTTAGAATCTCCTCTCTAGGGGTCTTATCCCTATTATGGTTTTCAAGTTCGTTTACCAAAGGAACATAGATCTAGCGACAGATGTTGCAGCGATATTTGATTTAAGGGTAAACATCGCTGCTTCCCATGATTTTCGTAACAGACTGTCAGCTTTCCTTTCCAGGGAATCCCTTAACTGGGATGCATTTTCAAAAGGCAATGATGTCTTCTTATTGACCTTTGCCACTATATGTTCTCATTAATGGGAATACTCCGTTTTTTTAACCCTTAGACCCCCAAATATTTCCTCCTGGATGGAATGGGTTTTCTGCACCTCTTCCACCCCCATAGTGGCTCTCACCACTTTTAATAGATCCAACATTTTGTCCACAGCGAAATAGAATTTTTAAAAGCCCTCAGAGAATTCCGTCTCTGAAGCAAGGTCCTCCTCATCCCAATGCCTCGATGAGGAGGCATCAGGGGAGGGCTGGCAGCCTTAGTCCTGGGGGGAAAATCCAGTCAAGTGGCCCATTTGTAGCCCCGCCCATTATTAAAAGCCCCTCCTACATATAATAGGCCACTCCCAACAAACACTGTACAGCTGAAATTCTATTGTTGAGGCCTGTCCCTACACATCATACGGAGAGGGGAGACCTGTCCTGGCTGCACTGCCTGCTTCACATTATACAATGAACAACAGCAGGCTACAGCCAGGAAGCTCCTCTCCTCCCTCCCCAGATCCTGCTCAAGGCCTGTGGTTCACCCCACCACCTGCCACCCGCCCGTGGCCTGCTGCCCCCTTTGGCCGTCCTCACCCAGCTCTGAATCCTCCTTCTGCAGATGGCAGGGGGAGGAGCCGGAGCATCTCCTCTCCTACATAGCGCCCCATACCTCTTACATCCGGTGATGTCACCTTTGTTGTAGAGGTTCTCTTTCTTTATCTTCTCCATTCAGACCAGACCGCCATGATGATTTTTCCGCCATCTCCCACCTCTGCAGAGATTGACAAACAGACATTAGTTTCCCATATTTCCATCATCTTCACATCTTCTGAACACCCTTTCCTGCCACCCCCAATACTATACTGCAGAAACAGTCCCCCTGGAAATACTACTTCCACACAGTCCCCCTTCAACAACTATTGGCACACAGTGATCTAAAAAATAACTGCGCCCAGACACTAATAGTATAAAGATAATGTCCCCAAAAAATAATTGTGCTAAGCTGATACTATGCCAGGGTGCCCCCCAAAGTATCAGTCCCCCCCCAAAATCCCACCAAAAGAAATAATTATCTGCCAGAGCACACTTAGTAGTAATAATGTCCCTATAGTGCCCATACTAGTGATCATGTTCCTCATAGCCCCCCAGTAGTAGTAAAGCTCCCCATAATATCCCCTAGTAGTAATAATTTTCCTTATAATATGACCATACATAAAATACCCCCGCTTAGTGTTCGCAGTTGAGCTAATGTCCCCATAATGTATGCCAGTATAAAGTACTCCTATATAGTACCCCAGTAAATGCCCTCACAGAGCTCCTCTCCCCCTTCCCATAGTGTCCCCCATAATATGCCAGTAAAAAAAATGCCCCTTCTTAGTGCCCCCAGCAGATGCTCTTATAGAGCTCCTCTCCCCCATAATGTGCCAGTAACAAATGCCACTTCTTAGTGCCACCAGATTCCCCAATAGTGCTCCACTGCCCCATAGTGCCCCCAAATAATGCCCCATAGTGCCGCTCTCCCCTATAATGCCTCCCATAATGTGGCAGTAAAAGATGCTCCCTTAGTGCCACCAGATGCCATAGTGCCCACCATAATGTGCCAATTAAAAAGGGCCCTTTAAAGCCCCCACTTCCCCATAGTGCCCCCAAATAATGCCCCTATATGGCCAACAGATGCCCCATAGTGCTGCTCTCCCCTATAGTGCCCCCCCATAATGTTCCAATAAAAAAAAAGCCCCTTTAGAGCCCCCAGATGCCCCCATAAGTGCTCCTCTCCCCCATGGTGCCCCCCCCCCCCATAATGTGCCAGTAAGAAATGCCCCCAGAATTCCACCCCCAAAAAAAATGATGCTGTAAGAAATGCCAGCTCCCCCCGCAAAGAAAAAAATAAAAATAAATAATAAAACACTAATACTTACCTCCTTCTTCAGCAGTTATGCGATGCAGGCCTCTTCCAGCCTGTGCCCCCCGATGTGTGCTGCCCGGCTCAGGCGGCGCGATGATAATGAAGTCATCGCGCCACCTGAGCCGGCCTCTGATAGGCTGCAGGCATTAGTGCCTGCGGCCTATCAGAAGAACAGGGAAGGGAGACGCCTCTTCCTCCCCTGACCTGCCGCAGCACTGGCATCTGTATCGCTGTCCTGAGGACGGCAATACAGATGAATATGGAGATGAACGCTTCCACAATGGAAGCACTCATCTCCTACTGCCCGCCGCCACCACCGCCGCCGCAATTACATCCAGGGCCGCGCTGCCTGTAGTGATCGGCGGTGCGGCCCTGAGGAATAAAAAAAAAATAATAATAATTTTTAAAGACGGCCCAGAGGCCCGTTCCTGGGAGGCATCCTCCCCCAAGTCCTCGGAATCCGAGGATGAGGGCGATCTTAATTTTTGTCGCTTAGGGGGAGTCGTAGACAAATTAGATAAGTAGGATTTAACTTCTTCCTGTATCATAGCCCTAAATTCGTCCATTAGTGAGGGATGTTCCTCACGAACAATACTTGCAATACAGTCATTGCATAATCTTTTAGGGTTGTTATCCGGTTGCCGTTTGTAACATGATATACATTTTGACGGCTTCTTTGGTCCGTTCTCGCCTCATAGGTCTCCAAGGAGGCGCAGAAGAAACCAAAGTCAGGATGAGGCCTGCACACATATATATATATAAATATATATATATATATATATATATATATATATATTTATATATATATGTGGTTAACCCTGGTGAAAGACCTTTTGTGTTTAGAAAAGGAGAGGGGGATCAATAATGACTGCCTGACCTGACCATAGTGCTCCCCGAACATAGTGACCGAAATCTCCCGTGGTGAACGCGGCTCTCGTCACGACATGCTGCCACGATGTACCAGACCTCAGATCAGTGTGGCTCCTCTGCTTGATGCCGGCCAGAATGCCACACGCCGCTCTAGTCACTTCCTGTATCCACCGGAAGTGACGTATTTTCAAAGCGTGGAACGCACTGGGCGCGCAAACCCGGCTTAACCCACCAGGGGCAAGGCGGGAGACGTCGCCCTGGGAGCAGGCCCCAGATTAACCGGAGCGAGCCCCCCCCCCTGCTCAGCATTAGAAGGGACCGCAGGAGAGCAGGGGGACACCACGATCCAATATGGTGTTATGGTAAGATTTCCTATCTTCATCTCCCTGCGCACAGGGAGACCTTTCTCCACCCTGTCCTCTGTAGGGACAGGAAACACACTGGTGTTGGTGGTGGGAGGGGGGATTAAACCTTTTTCTGTTCCTGCCCCTACAGTGGTCAGGGGTCAATTTCCTTGTGTACCGTCGTGGTGATGATATGGAAAACAACCATTACTCACCGCCCCATGGCTGCAGAGGCTGAGCTCATCAGCGCTGAGGCCAGTGATTGGCTTTGTTTTATACAGTTTCTCTGCATTCACTCGTGATTCACGAGTACATAGTTACTTTTATAATAATGCAATATTTCAGGAAATGACATCATAAAACACTGGCAAAATATCAGTCCTGCTTTCTATTTGACATGAATCTGGACAAGACCATTGTGTCTGATATATTAGTGACATGACATTACCGTTCGGACAAGTGCGGTATTTACATTTTATGACACATCGTAGCAACAAGACGGTTGTGGAAAAAGCCTTCAACAGAATGGAGGCATTTACAGAGGAACTATCAATGTCAATGTATAGGAAATGCTGAATACATAGTAATCTGGAAGAACTGCTCCTGGGATTCTCCGGGACTGGATTATTCAGCAATATATTGAATAATATAAATAACTACAAGCATCATGCAAGATTTCACTAGTGTCAAAAGCGATGTTAGGAGTGCTCAATGCCTCTCCCATATATCATGAACTGTTGAAATGGGACTGCAAATCTCTCACTCAGCTCAGTGCACCCCACTTTCTTAAAGGGCATCTGTCAGAAGAATTGTACCTATGAAACTGGCTGACCTGTTGCATGTGGACTTGGCAGCTGAAGAAATCTGTGTTGGTCCCATGTTCATATGTGTCCGCATTACTGAGAAAAGTGATGTTTTAATATATGCAAATTACCTGTAGTAGCAATGGGGGCATTGCCATTGCAGAGAGAACTGAGCCCATTGCTCCTAGAGGTTCATTTGCATATATTAAAACTTCATTTTTCTCAGTAATGCGGGCACATAAGAACATAGGACCAACATAGATGTCTTCAGCTGCCAAGTGCACATGCAACAGGTCAGCCAGTGTCATAGGTACAAATCTGCTGACAGATGCCCTTTATAGCTGTATTTCCATGTTATAATGTTGGGGAGGATCTTACTTCTGGAACCCTCACTGATCCCAAAAATGAACAAAGTCCCTTCTAGTCATCCCTTGCACATCAGAGCCTCCTCCTGTGACTCACTGAGCCATTCTGGTAAATGGAGCTGTGCTGTAGTACATAAAAGAGCGGCACTTAGGGCGCATTCAGGTGACCATAGTGTTTTTCGGATCCGCAAAACACGGATAACGGCTGTGTCAGTTCTGCAATTTGCGGACCGCGCATGGCTGCAACCATGATAGAAAATGCCTATTCTTGTCTGCTAATGCAGACAACAATAGGACATGCTCTATATTTTCTACCGAGCCGCAGAACGGAACCACTGTGTGCTGTCCGCATCTTTTGCGGCACCATAGAAATGAATGGGTCCACACCCATTCCACAAAATTGCGGAACAGATGCGGACGGACGGCCGTCAGAATGAGCCCTTATCCCCAGTGAATACCTTCTACAGAAGTCTCTGACCACTGTAAAGATATACAGGGACACACTTTGCCTATATGCCCTAATGTTAACCAGGTCAAGACAGGGCTTCTTACCCTTCTTCTTGACCAGGCGCATTTTCCGTTTTGCTCTTAGTACATGCCATAACTTGTTTCCATTCAGTTATGTACAGAATTTCTTTCAGTTTTTTTGATGATACGTGGGGCTTTATTTCTATGTCATTATTATTTTAGCATTTTTTATTTTTTTTTTATACCCGGTGTAAGAAGGTACCTAGAATCATCATGGATGGAAGGCATGTGTCACCGAGGTTCCTGGCCTCAGTGAAGTAAGAGCCGGTATTTTATGTGTCAGCAGCAGCTATTGCTAATTGACACCTAAAGATTTAGCATGGCTGTTATAGCTGATCTGGCACGGCTCTTACTGGGAATAGTCAAAGTGCTGGGTGGGTGACTACTCCCCATGTTCCAGGCCGAGTTTTGCCAGGCTTAAAAACCAGCCAGCACTGCCAGGTATGTGGATTTACCTCCCTCTGACAGTGGAACTCAGGAGTCTGTGTGCTGTGAACTGAGGGCTGTGCTGGGATTTGAGGTTTGAGCCTGGCTGGAGGACTCAGGCCCCTCTAAAGGCAAGCAGGCCGCCTATGGACTTGATAAGGCTGAACTGCTAACAGGATGTGAATTAACAGCCAGGAGAAAAGGTGACTTTTATTGTTTATGGACTTACCTTGTGTGTAAACAAACATCAAGCCACCTGTGTTTTGTGATACACCTATCTGCATTTTGTTATACACCAATGTGTGAATAAACACCGCTGTTTGATTCAAGAACTGTGTACTTTGCATCCGCTAGTCCTAACTACCAGAGTGAATCGCCACAATTGGTGGAGGATGCGGGCAGACCCAGTGAGGCTGGCGTGAACGCTGATATATTTTTGGGTTTGCATTTTTGGGCACAGTTGTATGTCGTACATCAAACTAGCTGTATTTCAACCCGTGCCCCAAGACAAAATAGAGGCTGTTGTGAAGGCCCTCATGGAGGCTAATTTGCAGCAGCGAGAGACCAACCTGCACCAACAGGAGGCTAATAAGCAGCAGCAAAAGACAACCAGTTGCTGCTACAACACGTGATGGCTTTGCAGACAGCAGGAGCAACCCCGAGCGTCCACGATGCCCGGAAAGCAGTCCGTGCAGCGATCCCTAAGATGACACCCGCAGACGACATCAAACCTACCTGGCGATGTACGAGAAAGTGGCCACCAGGGAAAAGCTGCCCTGAGACCAGTGGGCTGAGGTCGTCACTCCTTTCCTGGCATCAGAGTCCTAGCGGGTGTATTTCGACTTGCTGGATGATCAAGCGGCCGACTTTCAAAGGTAAAGGGTGAGATTTTGGCAAGACTGGGGGTGAATGTGTTGGTCCGGGCCCAGCGGGTACATCAATGGGGGTTTAAGCCGGCTGATCCCGCGAAACCCCAGTATTATGACTTACTCCACTTTTTGCAAAAGTGGCTACAGCCTGATGTGCTGAGTCCCACGGCTATGCTGAATAGACAATTGGCTGAAATGTTCTGGAGGGCGCTGCCACCCCATCTCCAGCACTGGATCGGCCAGGTATCTCCTGGAAATGGTGGACCTGGTGGAACGCTATGAGGCCACCAAGAATCTCAAGGGGGGTTCTTTTGGGAGGGGGGCAGGCAAACTCCAGAACTCCCCACCCCAGGCCCACTGGTATGAGCCAATGAAACCCCCCCAGGAGGTTCCCCCTATGGTATGGACCCAGTTAATCTGCTGGCAGTGTCAGGAACCTGGCCACACCAGGGCTGAGTGTCCTCATCGGGTTGAGCCCATGGACACTAATTGTGGTTACCGACAATCGCTATATGCTAGGAAACTGTGTGCCACAGGTACCCCGGAGGCTCTAGACCACTTGTGCCAGGTGGAAGTGGGAGACACTCAAGCAGAGGCGCTGCTGGACTCAGGGAGCTTGGTGACCCTGGTAAGGGCTACGCTGGTGCAGTCTGCTGAGTATACTGGCCGGAAAGTTGGGGTGATGTGCATTCATGGAGACTTGAAAGACTACCCCACAGTGCTGGTGTCTCTAACCACGGTGGCCAGCAGGTGGACCAACGAAGTGCAGTCACCACAAATCTCTACTATGAACTCATAATAGGGAGACACTTTCCAGGTTTCCCTGCCCTATGGCCGGTTGTGAGAGTTAAGGATACCCCTGAGACAGGAATAAGCCCAGGAGATTGGCCTTGTTCAGGGGGACGGCCAGCACCCTGGGAACCTGAGGCCGAAGGGCCAGGAGTAGGGGTGACCACCGCTTAGGTGGAAGAGGGGGATGACAACCCCGCGTAGGGTAATGGTGGGAGACGTTGAGAAGTTGCTACCGGGTCCTGGGTTGGCAGACCTCAACATCTCCAGGGAGAATTTCGGTACTGCCCAACGCCGAGACCCAACCCTATCCCGGGCCTGGGAGAATGTGGTAATACTTGATGGTGTACCCCAACAACCTGGGGCCGAGTTGATGTTTCCCCATTTTGTGGTCCACCAGAATATGCTATATCGGGTAAACCAGCTGCGGGGGGAACCTGTCGAACAGTTGGTGGTGCCCAGGGCCTATCGAAAACTCGTGTTAGAGTTGGCCCACCAACATGTTCTCGGGGGTCATCTGGGACTGCAGAAGACACAGGATCGGATACTACAATGGTTTTACTGGCCCAGTGTCTTTAGAGAGGTGGATGACTTTTGTAAGTCTTGCCCGACCTGCTAAACAACTAGCCCCCAGCACCTGTTCCGCAGTCCCTTAGTGCCCCTCCCGATTATCGAGGTACCATTTGAGAGAATCGCTATGCATCTCGTAGGCCCAGTACCGAAGTCCGCTAGAGGGCACCAACACATCTTGGTCGTCCTGGACTATGCCACTCGGTACCCAGAGGCGGTGCCACTGCAATATACATCGGCCAAACTCATAGCAAAAGAGTTAATGGAGATGTTTTCCTGAGTGGGAATACCCATCCACGTGGTCTGTTAGACATAGTCAAAGAGGCGTGGGAGCAATAAACCACACCATATAAGTGTTGTTGAATACGTCACCCAGATGCAGGAACGTATGGAAACCATGTTGCCGCTGGTAAAGGAACATATGGAGGCAGCTCAGCGAGCTCAAAGACGGGTGTATAATCGTCAGGCTTGGGTCCGGATCTTTAACCCGGGAGATCAGGTTTTGGTTCTGGTACCAACAGTGGACAGTAAGTTATTGGCTAGGTGGCAGGGACCCTAAAAAGGTACTCGAAAAGGTTGGAGAAGTAAACTACAAGGTACACCAGCCAGGGCGGCGGAAGCCAGAGCAGGTGTACCATGTGAATTTACTCAAACCGTGGAAGGATAGGAAGACCGGTACTGACGATATCCCGCGGCCGAGTTTTCTAGGGGGAGAGGTTCCGGCCCCTAAGTCTGATGTATGGGAAGCGGTTGCCACAGTGAAGATTGCTGACAGAGTGACAGCCTCTCCTCTAAACAAACTCAGGAGGCCAGGAAGTTCGTCAGCAGGAACACAGGTGTGTTCTCAGACCTCCCTTGATGCACTTCCATAATCCAGCATGATATTGTCAATGAGCCTCAGGCCAAAAATTCTTTTTGAATTTTTTTTTGCGGTCTTGTAACAATTTTCGAAAATTAAACGAGGTATATAAGTTTGACGCGTATCCATGCCCCGGGTAGACGAGCTGATTGAGAGGTTAGGACAAGCTCGTTATTTTTCTGTTTTGGATCTCACCAAAAGGTAATGGCAGGTACCCTTAACGGAGGCTGCCAAAGAGAAAACGGCCTTCATCACACCGGAGGGGCTGTACCAGTATAAGGTGTTACCCTTTGCGCTGCATGGCGCCCCCGCCACTTTCCAAAGGCTAATGGACATTGTGCTGTGACCACATCATTGGTACGCTTCGGCTTACCTGGACGATATTGTCATCCACAGTACCAAGTGCAGGCTGTAGTGGAGTCCTTTCAAAAAGCTGGACTAACCGCTAACCCAAAAAAATGCACGATAGGGATAGAGGAGACAAAATACCTGGGGTATGTCATTGGGCACGGAGTGATCAAACCCCAAGTAAACAAAATAGAGGCGATAAGAAATTGGCCCCGACCTGTTACCATTAAACAAGTAAAGCCGTTCCTAGGAATGATAGGCTATTACATGAGATTTGTTCCCCACTTTGCCATTTTAGCCGCGCCCTTGACAGAGATCTTGAAGGGACGAAAATCAGTGATGGTTCGCTGGGATGAGCGGGCGGAAGAGGCTTTTTCCACTTTGAAGTCGGCCCTGTGCGGGTCACCGGTTTTGGTGACTCCCGACTTCAATAGGGAGTTTGTGGTACAGACAGATGCCTCCGAAGTAGGCCTCGGTGCTGTACTCTCTCAGAAAGTCAGCATCCCGTTGTCTTTTTAAGCCACAAGCTCACCCCAGCCAAAACCAGGTATAGCATAGTGGAGAGAGAGTGCCTGGCTATCAAGTGGGCACTCGAGTCTCTCAGCTACTATTTGCTGGGGAGAAAGTTCCGCCTGGTGACTGACCACTCCCCTCTCAAGTGGATGAGCCAGGCCAAAGAGAGAAATGCCCGAGTCACCAGGTGGTTACTGTCCTTACTGAACTTTAAGTTCTCCGTGGAACTGTCACGGATGGTGTACAGGAAACAAGACAATGCAATACAATTAATGACTCACTGGATCCACAACTAAGGAACAAAAGGGAGACCCCTACATGAGACCTGCCACTCTCCCTAATTGCTCAGCCTATGCGAACACCCCAAAGGTGGATGGGCGCATATCCACGTACCTCAGCTATCTAATACCTGAAGACCCTACAATAGTGAGGGGACACGACCACCGGCTCCCTACACAAGACACGGAGGGAGTCAGGGTCACCTGAAAATCCAGCAGACAGAAAATCACAAATAAAGGAACAGCACTTATCTTGCAGAGGACTGAGGAATAGAAACAGCATGCACACACACTCCAGGAAGTTGTATAAGCCGCACACTACTGCATTATGGGGAGGAACTTAAAGGGAAGCAATCAGTCCAACTGCATGACAGCTGAGATAGACTAACGAGATGAGGAACTTAACCAAAACAAAGAAACTCAAAGAGGAGGATCTGGAAAGCTCCTGTCAGAGCTTCTCAGCTGTCTGGTTGTGACAGGAACACAGGGCAGGCCAGTTGCAGGGAAACACGGATGCCCTGTCCCGGGTATAGTGTATGGCAGATGTTCACCCCCTCAGGGTTGAACAAAGGAGGGGGGGTATGTAAGAAGGTACCTGGAATCATCGTGGATGGAAGGTATGTGTCACTGAGGTTCCTGGCCTCGGGGAAGTAAGAGCTGGTATTTTATGTGTCAGCAGCAGCTATTGGTAATTGACACCTAAAAATTTAGCATGGCTGCTATAGCTGATTCAGGACGGTTCTTACTGGGAGTAGTCAAAGTGCTGGGTGGGTGACTACTCCCCATGTTCCAGGCCGGGTTTTGCCAGGCTTAAAAACCAGCCAGCACTGCCAGGTGTGTGGATTTACCTCCCACTGACAGTGGAGCTCAGGAGTCTGTGTGCTGTGAACTGAGGGCTGTGCTGGGATTTGAGGTTTGAGCCGGGCTGGAGGACTCGGGCCCCTCTAAAGGCGAACAGGCCGCCTATGGACTTGATGAGGCTGAACGGCTAACAGGGTGTGAATTAACTGCCAGGAGAAAAGGTGACTTTTATTGTTTATGGACTTACCTTGTGTGTGAACAAACACCAAGCCACCTGCGTTTTATGATACACCTTATCTGCATTTTGGTATACACCAATGTGTGAATAAACACCGCTGTTTGATTCAAGAACTGTGTACTTTGCCTCTATACTGCATCTGCTAGTCCTAACTACCAGAGCGAATCCCCACACCAGGAAAATGTGCAAAAAGGTTAAAGTTTTTGTAACTTTTTTAATAGCACAACCACAATACTTTTTCAAATGATGTCCTTTCCATAGTGGTCCTTTTGACATAGGGGGATACAGCGTTTACCGTTGACAGGGGCGGGGCTAGAAACTGCGTTGTGGTGCTGTTTATTATTGCTTGTTTATTGTTTATTGTAATTATTTAACAAACAAGACCTTTGGGGGAATTTAACATTACATTTGTTTTAATTATTGCTGACATATATTAGTATATTACACATATATATATATATATATATATATATATATGATACTAATATTAGCCCCAGTTACAGAGGGAATACACAGCCTAGACTTTTTCGCAAGGCTCACTGTTTACTTTGTGTGGACTTTGCCCTACGTTGCTGCCAGCAGTGCTATATGAGAGGTAATGAACCCACCCTGTAAATCAGTCTATGCATTTCAGCCTGGTTCAGATAAATAGGACACACAATAAAAAACAGCAGCTAGAACTATTCCTCTAACAAAAAGTTTCTTGTTTAGTAACCATTTTGCAAGACATGTGAGGTCATCACCGCCAAAGTCAAAACAATGATCCTATTCTATGTCTTTTCTGCAATGAAGTCTAGATAATAACTTAGACCAATTGCAGCCATTTACAGTAACTATTGTATCCTGATAAGTATCAGAGACACAGAACATTCCTTGTGCCAATTAATTTTATTTTTCTTACAGTTGCTTACTTTTCACCAACCTTTTCCACAGCACCGTACAGAGATTGTCATTGCTCACATCAGCCCTTGTCCCCAACGGGGCTCAAAATCTAATTTCCCAACCTCAGATGCACATTAGAGTCAATTTCATATTTTTTGGAGTATGGGGGGGGGGGGGAGGAGAATTGGAGAACCTCTAGAAAACACACACAAACAGATGGAGAACATACACACTCCATGTAGATGTTATCCTTGGTTACATCTGAACCCAGGATCCCAGTCCTGCAAGACAACAGTGCTAATCACTGAACCAGTGGAATCATTGTCTCCCCTTACATAGAAGATTACTGATTAACCAAAGGATACAATGTAATGAGGATGGTCTGGACATTGATGAATGATTGTTTCTGACCAAAGGGAATCTGTTTGATAAGAAAAATACCGCTTACTCGTTTCCATTTAGAAAATGAATACATTTTAGAAATATATCTAAGCATGATCACATTAATCAGATGAACATGCTGACAAAGAAAATTGAATCCATGTTTGTAGGAGAAACATACATCCTAATGGACTCATGTAACATATTTAAAGGGGTTTTCTGGGATTTATATATTGATGGCCCATCCTCAGGACCCCTGCCAATCAGTTGTTTGAAGAGGCCGTGGTTCTCCGTGAGTGCTTGGGTCTCTTCCTAGGCGTTGTGATGTCACGTTCATCGGTCACATGGCCTAGACGAAGATCAGTTCCATTCAAGTGAATAGGACTGAACTGCAATACCAGGAACAGCCACTATACAATGAACGGCGCTGTGCTTGGTGAGCTGTAAGGATGCCATGGAGCTCACTGGAGCTCCGGTGAGTGAGACAGCTTCCCCAAACATCTCATATTGAGGACCTATCCTGAGGACAACTCCTTTAATCATCTACCTCTAGACAAATCTTTTACCTGCCAAAGGGGATGTCTAATGAAGAAAATCAGACAAAGTCAGTGCAACTCCTGTGCTAAGAGATCTGGCTGGTCGATGTATTACACCAGGGGTGGGGAACCTCCGGCCCGAGGGCCGTATGCGGCCCACGGTATCATTTCATGTGGCCCCCGGCCCCCTGCCAGAACATAATGTGAAAATGCTTATGACCCCTTCCATTATGGAAGCGGTCATTAGCATACGGGAGGCACAGGAAGGTGAGAACAGCACTGCACTGGCTGTCCTCACCTTCCCTGGTCTTCTTTCAGCCCCACACTGTGTCCTGACACATCCAGCGTCAGGACGCAGTGCACGTAGACGTGCACTATGACCTGACGCTGTGCGGTGTGAGGTGACAATATAGTGCGGCAGGAAGAAGAACAGGGAGGGTAAGTGAATCTGCCAAGAGGCAGCGCCGTACGGAGCTGGAGAGGTAAGTTTATTTGTTTATCTTAAATACAGTATCTGATGTCTGATTGGGGCTGATCTGAGGCTAAAGGAGGGTGGGGAGGGTCTGATGGGGGTCTGATCTGAGGCTTGGGAGGGTCTGATCTGAGGCTGGGGGTGTCTGATCTGAGGCTGGGGTTTGATAGGGGTCTGATCTGAGACTAGGGGGGCTGATGGGGGCTGATCTGAGGCTGGGGAGGGTCTGATGGGGGCTGATCTGAGGCTAGGGAGGGTATTATGAAGGTCTGATCTGAGGCTGGGGGGTCTTATAGGGGCTGATCTGACCCTGGGGGGTCTGATGGGGGCTGATCTGAGGCTGGGCGTCTGATCCGGGTCTGGTCTGAGGCTGGGGGTCTGATGGGAGTCTGATCTGAAGCTAGGAAGGGTCTGATTGGGGTCTAATCTGAGGCTTAGAGGTCTGATGGGCGTCTGATCTGAGGCTGATGTAGGCCTGGGGGGTCTGATAGGAGGCTGATTTCAGGCTGATGGAGGTGGGGGCAGATATTTTGCTGAGAAAGGGACAAAGGCAGGGACAGTTGCGAAGAAAGAGGCAGGGAGAGTGAAAGCTGGGTGAACCCCTCTCTGGACCCCCTGGGTTTAGCTTCCTGCCATTAATGTCAAATAAGTAACATTCTGAACTTAAAAATTAGACTGCTATGTGTGGTCAATATGGCGCCTGTATTGTATGTAATATACTGTATATATATAGTGCAGGCGCTATTTTGTGCTGCAAAAATACAGCCCTCTAGATTATTTTAATTGACGTGCAATTTCTGTAACTTATCCCTAAGTCAATTATATGTTTGACCAAATACAGCAGTAAAAAAATTTTATTGAGAATTTTGTATGGCCCCCGAATGATGTTACAAATATCCAAATGGCCCTTGGCAGCAAAATGGTTCCCCACCGCTGTATTACACGGTCAGCTTTTTATTTGGATGGCTGCCATGTAATACTACATTTCTTGTGCAGCTTTAGCTGAATGAAACTTTCAAGAGCTAAAACTTAGATTGCCAAAGGTGCTGTTTTTAGTCAAAAACTTTGTTCTCCATAAGATTTCAATATCTTTTAATAATTAATCGTCATCTTTTGGTGTACAGCAGTGCAGGGTTTTAGGTTCGAGCTACATGGCAGCAGACCCATTGAATTAAATGGGATTGCAACGCAACTCACACGTTGCTGTCACTTAAACCCCAGAAACCCAAAAAAAACAGGAGTGTTGGAATTTTTTTTGCGGTTCTGGGGTCACGGTTACAGCAAACTTCGAGTCACAATGCAACCCCATTCAGTTTAATGGTTGCACTGCTAAGCAGCAACCTTTGCTAGCAGCCAAGATGGTGTAGTAGCCCCAGCCTTAGAATTGTTTCACACTGCCGGCATAGTTCCAGCAGGCTGTTCAGGCAGAGAACTGCCCGCCAGAGCTATCTGGATCTAGCATTACCAGACATCACTGTGATGCTTCGCGATCTCGGCAATACGAATAAATCGCGAATGCATCCTGTTTTAAAATTACAAAAATCACAAGAGCCCTCTCATTCACACAAAGAGTTAAAACTTTCAGTTACAGCTCACAGAGCAGAGGTAAATTAGCAAATCCTTGCCAAAGATTCTTCCTCACCCCATGCCGGGTTATACATCTATCAATCTGATATTGTCTTGACAAAACCCCATAAAAGTGCCCTCTCTATAGTCTGAGCGTAATATAATTTTATTTTACCGATTGTACATACAATCACGATTGTATCATGTATGGGCACACCAACCAATCTTAAATATTTACTGTGCTCACAGTGGATTCGCCTCCAGAAGTCTCTAGTGGACGAGACCTGTATGGCAACTGTGGCATAGTACGACGGGATTGGCGGGTGGTTGTCAGTCACCAAAATGCCCGCTGGCCCCATTTACTAGAGTGGGGTCAGGCAGAGATACCAAATACCGCTGCATGCCGGGTAGTGGCCAGATTTACGCCAGACCGTATTATAGTCAATGGGCTCAGTGGGCGTTCCATTGACGTCCTTTAAAGCCAGATCCAGATCACTCTGGAAAACTGTTCTCTACCAGAACAGCCTGCCAGAACTATGCTAGCAGTGTGAAACAATCTGCAGCAACTTATTGGTGTTCTAATGGTGTCAAGAAACATTTACAAAAAGACACTGTTGGAATTGTATTTTTCAAAAAATATTAACTCTTTGTGTCTTTAAATTAACCTGCTCCCTATAGAAACTACAATTTTGCAGAATAAAACAAGCCATCATAAAAAGGTTGTGGACTCTGGAATGCCATACTTGGGAGTTGACTATTGTACTTCAACTTGAGACGTTCAAAACAAAAAGTTATTCTTAAAGTATGGCATTCTGTCTGAAAATAGAGAGACCAGAGCTAACCTGGCAATGTTCACTGCCATGTTTTGCAGTTTCCTAAAAAAAGAAAAATTATGGAGAACTTTTGGTAGTAAAGACTGTTCCACTTGGGTTAAAGTAACACCAATTCTACCAGGGGCATGCACTGGGACAAAGAAATCTGATAAATGCAATAATAGGGCTGGTTTTAGGTAACAAATAAACCGGTTTACTAGGAACTTCAGCAGTTCACAACCACACATGCCTACAGAGGAAGGCATAGCTCTTATCAAATGTATTGCATAGGCAACTTTTCCAAGGCTGTGTATAGGGGGTTCAAACCGCATAAAGGTCCCTTTGAGTTCCTTTACAAAAAGGATGTGCAATTTTTCTAACTCGATCAAGGGGTGCAATTTCTCGCACTGACTCTCTCAATATCTTTATTTCTACAATACCCTCAGCGGGGTGCAGTCCTGTCTGTCTCTTTCAAAATCCTGTCAGTGAGCTCTACAGGCAGTTCTTTGCACCTCATGGCTTGGTTTTTGCTCTGATATGCATTGTCAGCGGTTAGACCTTATATAGACAGAGGTGCGTCTTTCCAAATCAAGTCTAATCAACTGAATTTCCACAGGTGAACTCCAATCAAGGTGTAGAAACATCTCAAAGATGATCAAGAGAAATGGAAGGCCTCCAGAGATAAATTATAAGTGTCAGAACAAAAGTATGTCCATGAAATTGTAGTTTTTCTTCTACAATTTTCTAAAATTCTGTTTTGACTTTCTCATTATGGGGTATTGAGTGTAGATTGATGGGCGAAAACTTGATTTTTTTTTTTTTTTTTTTAGCACAACGCCGCAACTCAACAAAATGTGAAAAGTGAAAGGGTCTGAAGACTTTCCGAATGCACAGTATACTATATACATCGCTCTTATCTCCCAGCAAGTGGGTGTGTGGAAGAAACAACAGGAAACAGCTGTCCCTTGGCCATCTCAGGGAAGGAGCCTGCTGTGAGCTTAGAAACCTCACATAGTCCGGTGTGGGAAATAATCATAAAAACAGGAAGTTTTACAAACAGATCCTCATACAAATGCAAATGACATTCATCATGTTGATAATTATCCTGTAGCAAATGTCATTTGCTGAAGTGAAAAGGGAAAGAACTGAATTTCAATGCCCAATTCTTTTGTTCTTAGTGAAGAAAAGCTTAAGAGGGGTATTACTCTCCTCTGCTCATTGAAAACACATGCGCATAGTGTGCATGGGAATGGGGGTAGTATGAGAGATCAACCGCCGAAGGTGTATGGGCTGCGACTTTTCCACATCAGAAAAATCCTTACTAAATTGTGCGGATTTGCCGCAGATGCAAAGCAGAGGGTGAAATACGCAAGCAGCATACATCCACAATATAAATTGACAAGCTGCAGTAGTGATGATTGAAGCGAGCTTCGGATCCTAGACCCGAAGTCACTTCGCTCAAAACTTTGGTTTAATGCTGTACAGTATTTAAATGTATGGCCTCCGACGAGGTGAAGTCAGTTATTCCTGAAGCCTTGCGAGACTTCGGTGAATAACTTCGGTATTTGATTTTTAAACCGGAAAACCATTTTAAAAGTTGGATCCAAATTCGGCTTCAGTTTCAAGGTACCAATTGGATTCCAGATTCCAGTGTGGACACTTTCCGCAGGTTGTGGATAAGATTTGCTACTATACAATGCTGAGAAATTTCTGCCTGAAATTCCGCCCAATACCAGAATAATATCTAATTATTTAGTACAGAATTTTGAACCTACTTGTAAGGGAAAAAATGTAAGTTATGCACTTTAAATTTGCAGCAAATCTGTAGCAAAAATCTGATATGTGTCACTTGCGGATTTGCTAACTGTTGCATTGCATGAGCCTGCATTCTTTGTGTCCTATGCAAATGTCTGCTAGATAGTAGTGTTAGGTGTTACTAGTCTCTTGTGGGCCTTTATTGCCTTTATTGTCATCTCGGGATTAAGGTAATGGAATTCTTATACATATAATATCAATATAAAATGTTCATAAATTCTTTAAAGCGTACCGGAGTTTAAAAAAAAAAATATGCACAATGGCTGTTCTTCTTTGTACAATCAAAAATGTGAAGGAACAGTCATCTCTGGGCTTCCTTTATGTTTTTTTTATTTCAGCCATATTATTCCCTGTTTCAGGTGACCAGCTAGATGCATTTCACTCAGAAGCAGAAGGCGTCTCCCTTCTGCCAGCACTGCACTGCTGTTACATCCTTCCCCTTACTTCCGACTATGTTTGTTTTCTTCTAGGGAACTCAAAAAGCTGATAAGGGAAGAGGGGGAAGAAATCACAATTACAGACACACAGGAGCTTCTCAGCTCTTTAAAAGCAGTTGTTAGACTCACAATCTCAGCTAGCTCTGACACGCCCCTACTTCCTCGCAGCCGTCTTCTGAGTCTCTGTTACCAGGGCTGGATCTTGCCTGACAACAGGCAGTGGACTGCAACTTAGGTGGAAGTGAGACCCCTTAGTGGCAATGACTTTACAGCTTTTTTCAGGTGAATACAGGCATATTTTTTAAATGAAGTGATTTATAAATGTGCTAGTTACACCATTATTAAATGCAGTGAAATTGTGTGAAAGTACAGGGACTCTTTAAACGTTTTTTCAAACAGTCCAATCTCAGAAAAGCCTAGTTGGCAGGCTGAGATAGTAATATTGATAGAAATAGTAACATATTGCAAAGATGTCAAGGAGGGAGTCTAGACTAATTTTTGACTTTGGTAGTATATCACCTGCAGGGCTAAATTCCGAATTAGAAATTTTAGTTTTTTTGTGAATCAAAGTATCAATGGGGGGAGTGCCCCTTACCGATGGGATATCCCATGTCTGGCTGTTTATCAGCACTAGATGTCCCCTTGGTGATGGAAACTAAGAAGACAGGTTGGCATTCGCAGGAGGTGCTCAAACCCACGTGCAGTTGTGCATATATATAGGGGAGCAAATCCTGCACTTGTGGCCCGTTGCTAATGGCAATCCCCAGCAAAATGCATACGTGGAGGATGCCCGCGGTGAACCACAAGTACCACAATAGACATCCTACACAAGGTAACAAGTGCGGATGTGATAATTAATATAACAATATAACAAAATAACAAAGACAGGTGCACTCTGCAGTCTCACTAAACCCTCAAACTGATTTTAAAATTGAGAGATTAGTCAACATGTCCTACGGTGTAGAACATGTCTAAGCCCGGGCACCACGTCAAGGTTTCTCAAGTAGCCCGGGACCTAACACTCTCCTACCTGAGCCGTATGGGCGATACCAGGAGCCAGTGGGCAAATTACAGGAGCATCAGGCCGACTCACAAACAGCTCACCAGTTACCTCCAGCATGTAGCCATGCTTGCAATGGGAGGAGGGAGGAGTCTGCAAGTCCCACTCAAGACTGGCTGATATGTCCCAGGCCTCACAGGTGCACCTAAATGTGGCCTGTAGATGGAAAACAGGCACATTTAAATAGGAGTTTATACACCTCCAGTATTCTATATATACAAACTAAGAAGACAGGTTGGCATTCGCAGGAGGTGCTCAAACCCACATGCAGTTGTGCATATATATAGGGGAGCAAATCCTGCACTTGTGGCCCGTTGCTAATGGCAATCCCCAGCAAAATGCATACGGTGGAGGATGCCCGCGGCGAACCACAAGTACCACAATAGACATCCTACACAAGGTAACAAGTGCGGATGTGATAATTAATATAACAATATAACAAAATAACGAAGACAGGTGCACTCTGCAGTCTCACTAAACCCTCAAACCATTGGTGATGGGCAAACCCCCCTTATATTTCATCTGATATTTCACCTTTTATTTCACCTGATATATCCAGTAAAGTTCCCATTCTGTTTGATACTGTGCATCCAGCAATTAATTTTTTATGTATATTATGTTTTATCTTTAATAAATATAGTTTGTTTTTATCATGTATATATGATTATTTTTAAGTTAAAAGTGGGAAAAATGATTCGAGAACATTGATTGTCATTGCTATTACATTTAGCAACCAATTATCAATAAAACGCATATGCACCGAAAAAACGCATTAAAGACGCATCATTACCGTAATGCCGTAATATGGAGAAAAGGGCTGCGTAAGACCTTCCAGTCCACCTTTCATCTATGTTTTATATATTTTCTTAACTTGATGGGATCCGCCCTAGTAATCAACAGATGGGTATATAATTACCTGGACTCTCCTATACGAATAACCCCACTGACGAAGAAATAGGGATCTATTTCGAAACGCGTCTGGGATCTAAGGTTTATTCACAAAGAGTCCAGTACATCAGCATGGCCATGCACTGTTGAAAGAATATCTACGAAAAGACCTTCACGATAAAACAAGTGAAGACTCACTGTGGATCAAAGTTACCTACGGTACTATACGAAAGTAAGGTAAATTCCTACTTCCGCAATAAAAAGACCGAAGATTCACTGTGAATTTAAGCCATTTCAACATACCATACGAAAGAAAGGCAACAGTCTATCTCGCAAGAATAAGAACAATTCATCGGGGCTCCGATCCATGCTATCAGTGAGCAACTATATTCTGCCGTATGTACCTGATCCATTCCACATCGAGGTAAGCGCTTTGACACGTGGGACGCCACAAGTACGCGCACTACCAAACAGTCAGTACCTAAGAGTCATATATTGTGATTGATTGCTACGAACTTTACCAAATAGGACTTACCAGTATAATAGGACTTACCAATATAACGGGACGTTACCTTTGTACCTGTACATCATATTTGGTACATATCAAAGCAGCTGCAACAACGCACAGATCAGTATGCGGCATTGCGGATTCCACTTATGAGATAGCTAATCTACGATTCATATAGGAGACTGCGCATGTATTATACCACATTGATGTTAATGTATGTTTTATTCTAGATGTTTTTTCAGATAGAGATATTCCGGGACTAGGCCTCTCGGCCACGTGTAAACAAGTTTTCAGTGACCTCTATAATTGTTATAAGGATAACATCAAATCTTGGTGGGAGGTTAGGTCCTTTGAGAGCTATTTAGAACACAGGATAGTCCCTAAGGGACTTAGTCTGCGGTGAGACCTGCGGATAGGATCTCCTCACCTACATTACTAACCAGATGGGCGGAGGAGCTTACCCGCAGCTCTCTGACCTTAATGGGTATGCTGTTGGTGGAAGAAAAACAACTGTTTGAATTGACCTCCACCAAACTACAGGAACAGATAGCTGTAGCTCTTAAACATAAGGACCATCCGGACTTTGTTAGACGTGAGGCGTCATTACAGACCTCCGTTGAGAAAATTTCAGAGCCTGATCAAGGAACGGAAACATAGGCAATTTGTCCGTGACCTTAGTGAGTTTAAAGAAAACAGAGCGTATATACAACATCAAGAATCTGTAGCTGGGTCTGAGATCTCGACGTCAGATGTTGACTTCTCGGGCACAGATTCATACCCTAGGCCATACGGGGGCCCATCCTACAGTGGTTCATTTGGGCCTAGGAGACGAGGGAGAAGAAGATGGCTAAGGGATGGGAGCAGGGGAAGAAGGGGGCTGGCACGCGGGACTGGCTATCCAAATGCCTCCTCTTCTTCGTCTCCATCCTTTGCCTCCAACAGCGTCCCGCCTCTACAACAGCCCTCTTTTTTAGAGAAGAGCCAGATCCCTTATCAACTACGGGACCGGGGCAGGACAGACAAGGGGCAATAAATGATCTTCAGATCATCAACTTGACCTCTAGGTCTCTTAGTGCGGTGGAGATGGGGGTTCTTAAGAGGGGACTCTCGTTCGTACCTACCATGAACTTTAGTCTCTTCACATGGACTAAGGACCTCCATCTCTTCTGCAGGAGACTTAAATGGCACAAATTCTTTAAGAACTCGAACAGACAGACATGTGAAAGCCTCGGGCTGGATGAGGGGGACTTCATGGACCTCCAGATCCTTACTGAACTAGGTGAGGAGAGTGCACGTGATCCAGGCAAGGGTCCTTTCACTGCATTAAAACCTAAGAGCAAAAGGATGCCACCCCCTCAAACTACGAGTATGTTGACATCTTCCTCCAGATGGTCATCACTGACCTTGATCGAATGGGTAAAGTCGATCCTAGGACCTTCAATCTTTCTCTTGCTGAAATGCAGGCATTGAGGTCACTGGAGAAAGATGACTCCATTATCATCAAACCGTCCGATAAAGGCGGCAATCTGGTCATTCTTGACCAGGATATCTATCTACACATGTGCCTTGACCTTTTGAAAGATAGGGATGGATATAGGATATTATCTACAAATCCTACTCCATCCTTTCTGGAGGACCTAAAACTGTTACTATTGGGGGGTCTTAACAATAAGGTCATTAGTCCATCTGAATTTGAGTTTCTCCTCCCTGCAAACCTGTGTATAGCGACTTTCTACGGATTGCCTAAGATACATAAAGGTACAACACCACTCAGGGGTCGCCCAATTGTTTCAGGGTGAATTCCCTGACACAAAACTGTGGTGTTTACCTTGACCAGGTGCTGAGGCAGTTCGTTGTGTCCCTACCCGCATATACGAGGGACACAATGGACGCTCTACAGCTCCATCCCGCACCACTACGGACTTATAGCCGTTGAATACTTTTTAAGGACGAGAGGCACACACTGTGGTTTACACAACATCTTTACCTTACAGTTGTTGGAATTCACACTTACTCATAACTTTTTTTTGTTTAATGCACATTTCTACCACCAGCTCACGGGGACGGCAATGGGTAATCCCTGTGTCCCCACCTATGCCAACCTCCTCCTGGGCTGGTGGGAAGATACATGTGTGTTCCCTGACCAAACGGTCTGGTGGGCCGACAACATTTTATTTTGGACACGCTACATTGACAACATCTTCGTGGTGTGGAAAGGTGGATCGTGGGATTTCAAAAGGTTTGTCGCCGACCTTAATAAAAACTAAATTGGCCTCCGATTTACCTTTGAACTGGACCTTAACACAATCACCTTTTTAGATGTTCGGGTGACTAAGGAGGGTGATAGGCTTGTGACGAACATACACAGGAAAGCCACAGCCACTAATTCCTTGCTCCACTGGAATAGCCATCACCCTGTACCTCTGAAACGGGGTATACCCAGGGGCCAATATCTCCGAGTTAGGAGGAACTGCTCTGAGGGAGAGTCCTTCTTCAGTGAAGCAAGAGGATTACAGGACAGGTTCAGGGCCAGGAGATATCCGCAGACGGTTCTGAAGGAGGCTTTCAAACATGCCCAGGGAAAGAATAGGGCTGACCTTCTGGTCCCGAGACAGAGAGCCCTTGAGAGACATCAACCACTGCGGATTATCTCCACCTTTGATGTGGCCAACCAAGAGGTGATGAGTGTTTTGAAGAAATACTGGCCCATTTTGCAGATGGACTCTGATCTATCCGATGTTGTCACTGAGCATCCCGCCGTCACGTATCGGCGCGGAAAAAGTATTAAAGATCGCCTTGTACACAGCCACTTTACACCCCCAGCCAAAACTGGCACATGGCTGGATCGGAAACCTATAGGTGTTTTTAGATGTGGCTCTTGTAAGGCATGTGAATTTATTTCGACATCAAAGGTTATCACGTGCTCTGTGACCAAACAGACTTTTCAGGTCAGGGATTTCATCAACTGCAGGAGTAAAGGGGCAATTTATATCTGCCAGTGTACGTGTCCAATGGACTATATAGGTAAAACAGTGAGAGAGGTGAGAAGGAGGATCCTTGAACATGTTAATAACATAGTGAAGAAGAATGCAACACCGGTGGCACTGCATGTTAATGATCATCATGGGGGAGACCCGAGATGTTTAAGATTCTCGGTTCTTGAACTGGTACCTCCGCCCCCCCAGAGGGGGAATGTGAATGGATACACCGGTCCCAGTCCCCCCGCGGGATTAATGAGAGATTGACCTTCTCTTGTTTTCTCTGACTGTTACCAATAAGGTAGCCGGTGCCCTGTCCTGGCTGTCTCTGTCTGATATGGCTGGGCCCACTGTAAAATTCAGTATCCCTTTACTGGCCAGATGCGGGAAGCATCTTAAACTTTAACATTATCTTGATCAATGAATCTGACCGTCTCATTGCTAGGTGTGACACCCTCTACAATCTAAGGAGGGTGCCCATTGACAGTACTAGACTATGGTTCACTAATCACTGTATCTCCTAACTGTATTGAGTTCCTTCCCTTTACCTATATACCATCGAGATTGGTCATCTTTGACAGTGACATCCATTTATTGCCCTAGTGCTCTCCATGCGCTTTTTGTGGCTGTTATGTATATGCTCTAGTAAGATAAGGATAGTCTAGGTGTCGATTGGTATCTTGATGATCCAGACAGCAATTTTTTCACTATATCTGTACCTGCGGTCCATTGCGCTTCACTGTACCGGAAACACGTGACCGGAAATGCGCATACGTACCTAGGACGAGGATTAGTAGGCGACGCGGACGCATTGTAGTGCATTGTCTGTGGGCGGGAACTCTGACTATTAGGAGTGTATTGTAAAAGGGGGACATGGGGCGCATACGGTAGCGGGCCTCTGGAGGAGCTGGGACGCTCTATCTTAGAGATGGACGACTAATCGTAAGTAGGGACACACATCCCCCAGGAGTCTTCATTACTCTGACTATCTCTGGTGATACTGAGTTTATATTTTTTATGACTTAGGACATCTAAGTGTGTTGATGCCATCTTGCTACTCATTGGACTTCTCTGATGTTTGTGGAGACTGTGAGTGTCGGTTTCTAATAATGGTGGTCACTGGTGGAGGTGAAGCTTTGGAACCTGCTGTGTTCTATAGCATATAATTTTTTTCTCCTCCACAGATGCCTCTATGGAATTATAACCTCATGGGATATCAACTTCTTTATGCTATGGTCTGCATTATGTCCAAATGAGATTGATCTCCTCCTGCTATTATCAAATGGCCCCCTCATCATCGATATTAATGTATAACGGACACTAATACATCATTATTGGTGGTCCGCACCCAAATTGCGGATATCACTACATCAATATTGGTATCCGATATCTATGATATCAATTGAGTTTACTTACCCCCTGATGATCCCACATAGTGGGGAAAACGCGTTGGGGTATTCTTTTACGTCTCTCTACTTATAGGGTGTAATTTACTACATATACCTTGATGCACTGTGTACCTTGTTGGCTGTCATAATACAGTACTAGGGCTGTATACAGAGTCCAACTTACCCTATTTTTATAGGGGAGAGTATATGTATAGTATTTCTTTTTTCATTTCTTATCCTTCACTTACAGGCACCTATTCAACCCCTACCACTGTGTTAGGGCTGTTGTAGGATCTTTTTAGTCCAGGTTCGAGGACAGGGAGTCCCCACCATCAGGGGTCATCCCTGGGCTGAGCACTAGACTAGGGCGAGACTATAGGGACAGTTCTCCCCACCCTTCAGGATATCTTTATAGCTGCCTGCTGTGGAACCATCTGAGTTTATTCTCAGTGATTTTTTGTTCCGTGTGTCTAATTTATTTATTTTAAGGATATTCAATTTTAAAGCTTATTAATTTTAAGGCTTACACTAATTGCTGGAGCTGAGTTTTTATTGAGTATTAAATTGCATCTTATTTTTATCATATATCTGCTTGGTCTATCACGTGAACCCATGTGTTTGAGTGCCGGTTTATTTCAGTACATATTAGGCTGAGATAGTATACTCATCACATCCATCCTTACTATACATAGCATCCAGGGAAAACATGTTCCCCCCAAAGGAGCATTCTACCGTTACATAAAGTCCACATGGGGGAAAAAAAACTACTCTGGGGCATTTATTCTTATGACACTGTGTTGTTCTGTTCCCCTATTGTTCCTGCTAGAAATGTATTAATAAAGGTACAATTGGGTGCTAACAGTTAGGGCGTGTCCCTGTGCAGTCTAAAACTGTCAAAGCAATACTGCCAATGTCAGACTGTGGAGGGACAAACTCACTTATCAATTATTACCATATATTTATTCATAAACTTCTGGTAGGAATAACAGAGGGGTAGCACAACATACAGTAACAGCCGGTTCAGACCTGAGCGTTTTACAGCGCGTTCCTACACGCTGTAAAACGCTCAACAAGGAGAAACCAATGCTTCCCTATCGGCATGGTTTTCACCTGGGCGTTTTACAGCGCGTACGATCGCGCTGTAAAACGCCCGACGCCCCAAGAAGTTCAGGAGCTTCTTTGGGGCATAGTGTCGCGCGTTCCCGTACATAGACTTCCGGGAACGTGCGACACTGGGCGTTCGCTTGTCTCTGTATGCGCGATTGCAAACGCCCGTACAATCGCGCATACAGAGCGTACGTTCAGTACGCTCTGGTGTGAACCCAGCCTTACAAAAACATATGCTTCAAAATTGGTAATGCATGGAAAATGTACATAGTTACTAAAACAGACATGTCGGGGGGGGGTGATTAGAGGTATGTTGGTGATTTCGGCAGAAAAATACACCATCTAATGTGCATGGCGGCCTCCCGACTCTCACTGACAGCAGATGTTGGGGTAAAGTTTGGGTTACAACCCTTAGACAGCCCATTCAGTTTTCCTGAGTCTGCATTAAAAATCCATAAGCAAGTATAAATGAAGTCGGCAAGAGGAGGACATTTCTTTTCTAACACAAACCCAGTGAAAAGAGTTTCCTGAAAGTTATTGTATATTTGACCAGATTTCTATAGATAAGATGAGACAATACAGTGATGTGCTGCCAATGAGAACAAAGGATTCACTTGCAGAGGGAAAAACTGCTGCATCACCTCGCGGCCAGCAGTGACCTCATTACAGGAGCGCCTCCAATCCGTGCTTCCACATTGGCGAGTGCTCAGGACGATATTGAGGATTTTCCTGTCAAGGGAATAGAAGATTGGCAACATAATGGCTATTCATCTAGCATGGTGATTGTGTGACATCATATTTGCTACGTGCCTCCTAATGCTCTGCGGGGGAAAAATACTGTTGCATAAAGCATCACATGAAGGCTTCTAAACACATCCAACAATCCTGAAGATTAGTTAAAGGGGATATCCAAGCTATAAAATATGCCCCCCCCCCCCCCCCAATGCCCGGGCACCTCATATAGATTATACTTACCCTCCTCCCCGACACCCGCGCCGCTCTAGATCCCCACACAGCCGCCGATGCATCTTCCCGTCACGGGGATTAAAACATCCGGTGATGGGGGGAGCAGCTAATAGCAGGCTGCGATGGGGATGAACCTCCCTAGCGTCACTCGCTATGCTAAGGAGGTTCGCAGGCCATGCAGAAATCCGGAGCGACGCGGGTGACGGGGAGCGGAGTAAGTATAATCTATATGAGGGGCCCGGGCACTGGGGGGCATGTTTTATAGTCTGGATAACCCCTTTAAAGGGGTATTCTCATCGGGGACATCGCTAGAATATGCCTTCAATGTCAGATAGATGCAGTTAGGTCCCATCTAGAACGGGGCCCCTGAAGTGGAATGCACACCGCACTTCGGCAGTCCCGTAACGGTGAATAGAGGGTGTACTGCGCAAACACGGCCACCATTCTATTCACCGCAAGGGGACTGCTAGAAATAGCCGAGCTGGCATTCAAATATTTTCAGAACTCCCATAACGGAGAACAGAAGGTGGCCATGCATGTGCAGCTGTTCTGTTCACTTCGGTGGCCTCGTTCTGGAGATAGGTGTGGGTCCCTGAGGTGGGACCAGCACCTATCTGACACTGATGACATATCCTACCGATATGCCATTAGTGTCCCAGAAGTGAATACCCCGTTAAAGGAGGTGTCTGGAATTAGATATAAGGGTCTCCAGACACATTGCCACTCTTGTCTAGAGGCTGTATCTGATACTGCAGTTCATTCCCATTCATTGAAATTAGATACCAGATACAACCCATGCATAATCTAAAAAAATGTGTTTCTCTGCCTTCTGTGCCACTTTCCAAAAAGGAGGGCTGGTGAGGGAGGGGGCACTGCCAGCAGCCCCAGTATATTTATCTTCTTTTACATCTGGCATAAAAGACAGAAATCCACACCAGCAACCTCCGGCACCCCAGCTGTTCAGAAACTACAACTCCCAGAATGCTTCATTCACTTGTATGGGAGTTAGAAAAACAGCCGAGCATGTTTGCATGCTGGGAGTTGTAGTTTCACAGCAGCTGGAATGCCGAAGGTTGGTGATCCCTGAGCTAGGGGCTGGTGTAGATTTCAGTTTAGGTGCACGGACTGCCTGAGCTGCTCCTAGTGCCGGATTTTCGGCAGATAATCGCTAACGTGCAGTGTAATACTCTTTTTGCATATTGCAGTGTAATACTGTCGCCGATTGCCTGATGAACTCGTTCTTCGGGCAATCCAAATCTTTTGACATGTCCACAAAATATCTTTTGCACGAGGCAGATTGTGGTGTCTAATCACGATCTGCCGCCAGAAAACCACTATACGGCATGGGGATGAGTGATGGCATAACGATCGCTCCTCCCCATACTGTGAAGGAGATCGGGGCATGTAATAGCAGTGGTCTCCTCCGCTCACGAGCAGGTGATTGCCGGGAGGGAAAACTTCCCTCCTGACGATCGTCTGCCACATCAGGCGGTGTAATACAGCCTTAAAGCAACGTTCTATGAAAAGTTCCCCCTCCAGTGTCTAAAGCCCCAACCCTCCCCCTCCCCCATACACATAAGATTTTTGTCTCCCGGAATGAAGCATGTATGAGTATTGTAGAATTGGGAGAAACCGCTGTCGGCCAAACCAGCCTTTGACTGAAGACTGCTGAAGGTTTATGGGCACCATAACCGGCTACAGAAAAAAAATTAAAGGCAACTGTGTCCCCTGTGTCTCCCCCAACATCAACCAGGGGTGGATTGGCCATAGACCTTACAGGTAAATTTTCACAGGCCGACCAATGGAAGTTTTTGGGGATGTTGTTTGCGCTTCTGGCAGTATTTTGTGATGGACTGTGGTATTTGGATCTGTTGGGGTGGTATAATGTGCCACAATATGCTACTGCTGGCCCTGTCTTCCATCAATATGGACCCAACTACAAAACGGGGCCACTCTTAATATTGTTTCCAGGGCCACTTTAAGTTCCCAGTCCGCCCCTGATATCAACTGTTGGGGGAGAGTCAGGAGCTCCCCATACACATTAGTTAGTCAGCCAGCAATACATTAATGAATACGAGGACCTTTATTGACTACTTTTAATGACTCTTTATTCTGAACATATGGAGAATGTTAAAAGCAATGAATGTTATCTTTCCCTAGATAGGAAATGCACAATGTCTGCTTTACTGATGACTGAATCACCCCCTTCTGAGTCAAATCACTCTCAGGACTGACAGGGCGGCTGAGTCACGTCCCTTTGAGTCACTACTTGCAATGTTTCAGCTTGATCGGCGGCTTCATTCCTGTCCTATGTGCAACCTTCTCGATATACCAGGATCTAACTTTATGGAGTTTTGGGAGGAGACACTCGCCTCTGTTAGATCCTGGACGTAGCAGAGTCTGGCTATTTCAAGGCTGTGTAACATAAACCAGGATACATTGTCTCAGCTCAGAGACATCCCGGTGTAACTCCAGCCACTGCTTTCTGACTACTCAAGATGAGCTTCCTGTGGAGTAACGTTCCTCCATCAGTTTGAAGGTTTTCTCTATTTCCACAAAAAAAAGAAGAAATCATATTTACATGGTGATGAATAGTGTTGAGAGAATCAAAGTATCCGAAGTGGACTTCGATCAAAATTTCAGGAAAAATCTGATTCGCTGCAAAACCGAATTTCCTCGCGCTTCATGGTAACAAATACATTTTCCCTGAAATGGTGGTAAAAACAAAAAAATTCATACTCACCTTAACCAATTTGATCGCATAAAGCCCGCCATGGCCATCTTGATTGAAGATACTGGGCGAAATCTCGTGTGTGGTGATGTATGAAGTCACCGCGCCGGCCAATGTGATGACGTCACCACATCACCGCGTAAGATTTTGTGCGGTGTCTTCAATCAAGATGGCCGTGGTGGCCTCTAGACAATCAAGTGGATAAGGTGAGTATTTTTTGTTTTTAACCGGATGAACCCCTGAAAGCCCTCAATGTTAATTTCAGATGCCACAATTAACGATGATCGCATCATCTGAGGGGTACAATGACGGGGGCGGAAAAAAAAATGCGCTATGTGACAAAGGAATTCGTCACAAAGTGAATTTCTTTGTGAAATTCGGCGAAGCAGCCGAATTGAATTTTCAATAACATTGTTCATCTCTAGAGATGAATATACAAAAAAACTCACTGTCTCCCTGGCTGCGACGGTTGTGGGCAGAAGGAGAAACGCGTCCGTCTCCTCCTCCCTGTACCGATGCTATTAATTAGCATACAGGGCGGGAAAAGTGAACGGAGGGATAGGAGCAGCGCATCTGAAAAAATAAAGCCCTGATATCTACTAATCATCACCTACACCACCATGTACTAATACTGTACTTTTAGGACCAGTGAAAGGTTCTCTTTAACTGTTCTGCCCGAACTGGACTCGGCACAAATGGAGGGGGGAGGGCTGTTTTAACTGCTGATATCTCCCGAATGGTAGCAACTAGAAGGATGAAACTGGTCTTGTTTAAAAAGCAAAAAAACAAACAAAACATTAGCCCAAGATAAACAGGAGATATCACTGTTAGAAATTGAGTCGGGAATAATGGCGGGTAAAACCTGCTTTTACTTTCAGTTTCAGCTGTATTCACTGCATCCTGATTTCTAACAGTGATATCTTCCCCTGTACTGTCAATTCTGGTGCTTGAAATTTCAGCTTTCAAACAATACAAAGCAGACATATAAGCAGTTAAAGCAGCCACCCGCGCTCCCTCTACATATGGAAGAGGAGAGGGAGCAGTTGCAGAGCTGACAGCCTACAGGAGGAAAGGAAAAATACTAAAAAAATATATAGAAATACGACATTATCATTACTTTAATGACCTACATAAAAAAATTATGTTATTTTTACCGCACAGTGAATGTTGTAAATAAATTTCACCAAATAATATAAAAATTGAATTTTTTTTTTCTTTTCCACTAAAAATAAAATAATAAGATATTTAACCACCTCAGCCCCCAGTGCTTAAACACCCTGAAAGACCAGGCCACTTTTTACACTTCTGACCTACACTACTTTCACCGTTTATTGCTCGGTCATGCAACTTACCACCCAAATGAATTTTACCTCCTTTTCTTCTCACTAATAGAGCTTTCATTTGGTGGTATTTCATTGCTGCTGACATTTTTACTTTTTTTGTTATTAATCAAAATTTAACGATTTTTTTGCAAAAAAATGACATTTTTCACTTTCAGTTGTAAAATTTTGCAAAAAAAAACGACATCCATATATAGATTTTGCTCTAAATTTATTGTTCTACATGTCTTTGATAAAAAAAAAATGTTTGGGTAAAAAAAAAATGGTTTGGGTAAAAGTTATAGCGTTTACAAACTATGGTACAAAAATGTGAATTTCCGCTTTTTGAAGCAGCTCTGACTTTCTGAGCACCTGTCATGTTTCCTGAGGTTCTACAATGCCCAGACAGTACAAACACCCCACAAATGACCCCATTTCTGAAAGTACACACCCTAAGGTATTCGCTGATGGGCATAGTGAGTTCATAGAACTTTTTATTTTTTGTCACAAGTTAGCGGAAAATGATGATTTATTTTTTTTTTTTTTTTCTTACAAAGTCTCATATTCCACTAACTTGTGACAAAAAATAAAAACTTCCATGAACTCACTATGCCCATCAGCGAATACCTTGGGGTCTCTTCTTTCCAAAATGGGGTCACTTGTGGGGTAGTTATACTGCCCTGGCATTCTAGGGGCCCAAATGTGTGGTAAGGAGTTTGAAATCAAATTCTGTAAAAAATGACGAGTGAAATCCGAAAGGTACACTTTGGAATATGGGCCCCTTTGCCCACCTAGGCTGCAAAAAAGTGTCACACATCTGGTATCTCCGTATTCAGTAGAAGTTGGGGAATGTGTTTTGGGGTGTCATTTTACATATACCCATGCTGGGTGAGATAAATATCTTGGTCAAATGCCAACTTTGTATAAAAAAAATGGGAAAAGTTGTCTTTTGCCAAGATATTTCTCTCACCCAGCATGGGTATATGTAAAATGACACCCCAAAACACATTCCCCACCTTCTCCTGAGTACGGAGATACCAGATGTGTGACACTTTTTTGCAGCCTAGGTGGGCAAAGGTGCCCATATTCCAAAGAGCACCTTTCGGATTTCACTCGTCATTTTTTACAGAATTTGATTTCAAACTCCTTACCACACATTTGGGCCCCTAGAATGCCAGGGCAGTATAACTACCCCACAAGTGACCCCATTTTGGAAAGAAGAGACCCCAAGGTATTCGCTGATGGGCATAGTGAGTTCATGGAAGTTTTTATTTTTTGTCACAACTTAGTGGAATATGAGACTTTGTATGAAAAAAAAAAAAATCATCATTTTCCACTAACTTGTGACAAAAAATAAAAAATTCTAGGAACTTGCCATGCCCCTCACGGAATACCCTGGGGTGTCTTCTTTCCAAAATGGGGTCACTTGTGGGGTAGTTTTACTGCCCTGGCATTTTCCAGGGGCCCTAATGTGTGGTAAGTAGGTAAATGACCAGTGAAATCCGAAAGGTGCTCTTTGGAATGTGGGCCCCTTTGCCCACCTAGGCTGCAAAAAAGTGTCACACATGTGGTATCGCCGTATTCAGGAGACGTTGGGGAATGTGTTTTGGGGTGTCTTTTTACATATACCCATGCTGGGTGAGAGAAATATCTTGGCAAAAGACAACTTTTCCCATTTTTTTATACAAAGTTGGCATTTGACCAAGATATTTATCTCACCCAGCATGGGTATATGTAAAAAGACACCCCAAAACACATTCCCCAACTTCTCCTGAGTACGGCGATACCAGATGTGTGACACTTTTTTGCAGCCTAGATGCGCAAAGGGGCCCAAATTCCTTTTAGGAGGGCATTTTTAGACATTTGGATACCAGACTTCTTCTCGCGCTTTGGGGCCCCTAGAATGCCAGGGCAGTATAAATACCCCACATGTGACCCCATTTTGGAAAGAAGACACCCCCAGGTATTCAATGAGGGGCATGGCGAGTTCATAGAATTTTTTTTTTTTGGCACAAGTTAGCGGAAATTGATATTTTTTATTTTTTTCTCACAAAGTCTCCCGTTCCGCTAACTTGGGACAAAAATTTCAATCTTTCATGGACTCAATATGCCCCTCACGGAATACCTGGGGGTGTCTTCTTCTCACGCTTTAGGGCCCCTAGAATGCCAGGGCAGTATAAATACCCCACATGTGACCCCATTTCGGAAAGAAGACACCCCCAGGTATTCCGTGAGGGGCATATTGAGTCCATGAAAGATTGAAATTTTTGTCCCAAGTTAGCGGAACGGGAGACTTTGTGAGAAAAAAATAAAAAATATCAATTTCCGCTAACTTGTGCCAAAAAAAAAAAAATTCTATGAACTCGCCATGCCCCTCATTGAATACCTGGGGGTGTCTTCTTTCCAAAATGGGGTCACATGTGGGGTATTTATACTGCCCTGGCATTCTAAGGGCCCTAAAGCGTGAGAAGAAGTCTGGAATATAAATGTCTAAAAAATTTTACGCATTTGGATTCCGTGAGGGGTATGGTGAGTTCATGTGAGATTTTATTTTTTGACACAAGTTAGTGGAATATGAGACTTTGTAAGAAAAAAAAATATATAATTCCGCTAACTTGGGCCAAAAAAATGTCTGAATGGAGCCTTACAGAGGGGTGATCAATGACAGGGGTGGTGATCAATGACAGGGGTGGTGATCAATGACAGGGGGGGTGATCAATGACAGTGGGGTGATCAGGGAGTCTATATGGGGTGATAACCACAGTCATTGATCATGCCCCTGTAAGGCTTCATTCAGACGTCCGGATGCGTTTTGCGGATCCGATCCATCTATCAGTGGATCCGTAAAAATCATGCGGACATCTGAATGGAGCTTTACAGGGGGGTGATCAATGACAGGGGTGTAATCAATGACAGGGGGGTGATCAGGGAGTCTATATGGGGTGATAACCACAGTCATTGATCACGCCCGTGTAAGGCTTCATTCAGACGTCCGTATGCGTTTTGCGGATCCGATCCATCTATCAGTGCATCCGTAAAAATCATGCGGACATCTGAATGGAGTTTTACAGGGGGGTAATCAATGACAGGGGGGTGATCAGGGAGTCTATATGGGGTGATCACCACAGTCATTGATCACGCCCGTGTAAGGCTTCATTCAGACGTCCGTATGCGTTTTGCGGATCCGATCCATCTATCAGTGCATCCGTAAAAATCATGCGGACATCTGAATGGAGCTTTACAGGGGGGTAATCAATGACAGGGGGGTGATCAGGGAGTCTATATGGGGTGATCACCACAGTCATTGATCACGCCCGTGTAAGGCTTCATTCAGACGTCCGTATGCGTTTTGCGGATCCGATCCATCTATCAGTGCATCCGTAAAAATCATGCGGACATCTGAATGGAGCTTTACAGGGGGTTGATCAATGACAGGGGTGTAATCAATGACAGGGGGGTGATCAGGGAGTCTATATGGGGTGATCAGGGGCTAATAAGGGGTTAATAAGTGACGGGGGGGGGGTGTAGTGTAGTGTAGTGGTGCTTGGTGGGACTTTACTGAGCTACCTGTGTCCTCTGGTGGTCGATCCAAACAAAGGGGACCACCAGAGGACCAGGTAGCAGGTATATTAGACGCTGTTATCAAAACAGCGTCTAATATACCTGTTAGGGGTTAAAAAAAACACATCTCCAGCCTGCCAGCGAACGATCGCCGCTGGCAGGCTGGAGATCAACTCTCTTACCTTCCGTTCCTGTGAGCGCGCGCGCCTGTGCGCGCGCGTTCACAGGAAATCCCGGCTCACGCGAGATGACGCGTATATGTGTCGCTGAGCGCAGGGCTGCCACCTCCGGAACGCGAATCTGCGTACAGCGGTCCGGAGGTGGTTAATACACTATATATACCCCAAAATGATTTCTAAAAAACCTACAAATAATCCTGCAAAATAAAAATAACAATTTAGAAGAAAAAAATAATAAGTTATGACTGCTAGAACACAAAGGAGGGAAATATTATTAGTCCTTAAATGGGTTTTCCCATCTCAGACAATGGGGGCATATCGCTAGTTTCATAGGTGCGGGTCCCAATGAGAATGGAGCGGGGAAAGGAACGGAGGGCGCACTGCGCATGCGCAGCTGCCCTCTATTCATTTCTATGGGGCCGGCCCAAAATAGCAGAGCGCTGGCTCAGCTATTTCCATCTGCCCCATAGAGATGAATGGGAGCAGGGGCCGCGCATGCGTGGTGCACTCCCATTCACTTCTATGGGAGCAGCACTTGGTGGTGGACGGACCCCGGGAAATAATATTATTAGTCCTTAAAGGGGTTTTCCCATCTCAGACAATGGGGGCATATCGCTAGGATATGCCCCCATTGTCTGATAGGTGCGGGTCCCACCTCTGTGACCCGCACCTACAATGAGAACGGAGAGGGGAAATTAACTGAGGGAGCAGGGTCCGCGCATGCGTGGTGCACTCCCATTCACTTCTATGGGAGCAGCGCTTGATGGTGGATGGACCCCGGGAAATCCGGGGTCCTCCAGCCACAGCTCTCCCGCTCCATTCTCGTTGTAGGTGGCATCAGACAATGGGGGCATATCCTAGCGATATGCCACCATTGTTTGAGATTGGAATACCCCTTTAAGGATAAAACTAATTATGTCACTAAGGGGTTAAAAATGCAAGTGTCCCCTGAGTTGTGCGCCAACAAGATTTACTGCAGACACACATTAAAAATCTACAGTAGTAGGTAGGGAGGAAGTAGTGGAGCAGTATATTTACACAGTAGTATTACAGCAGTATATTTACACAGTAATCGTGGAGCGGTACATTTACACAGTAATCGTGGAGCGGTACATTTACACAGTAATCGTGGAGCGGTACATTTACACAGTAATCGTGGAGCGGTACATTTACACAGTAGTCATGGAGCAGTATATTTGCATAGTAATCATGGAGCGATACATTAACACAGTGGTCGTGGAGCGGTACATTTACGCAGTAATCGTGGAGCAGTACATTTACACAGTATATGTGGGACAGTATATTTACACAGTAGTCATGGAGCGGTACATTTACACATACATTAACAGCTGGAGGATGGAGATAAAGTATTTTCAGACAGCTGCAGCTGCTCAAACTCCCTCCTACTTGCAAAAACAAGTTTTCAATTATTGTAATGTTCTAAAAAGCTGCACGAGGCACATTTGTATTGATGGGAGACATGTGATAACTGATTTCCAGTCTTCTGTATAGAGTGCATTATAATTTTTTTGATTATGTGATGTATATTATCTCTGCGCTGTGCACTAATGAAGGCTATTATCACTGAACTGTGACATCACTGTGTGCATTAGCCCTGAATTACAAAACTGTGTTTATAATCCCTGAGCTATGATATCACTATGGTCTTTACACTTTAGCTATAACAACACTATGTATCTCTGTACAGTGACATTACTCTATTAGCTCTGTACTGTGACATCACTGTTTATTAGCTATGTACTGACATCACTTTGTGTATTAGCTCTGAATTTTAACCTCACTGTGTGTATCATTCCTGTACTGTGACATCACTGTGTTTATTTTATTCATTTGTATAGCACTTACATTTCCTACAGCGCTGCTCAGAGATAGCTATCACTCACATAGGTCCCTGTCCTCTCTAGGCTCACAATCAGTACACTGACACAGTAGTCGTGGAGCAGTACAATTACACAGTAATCGAGGAGCGGTAAATTTACACAGTAGTCATGGAGCAGTACATTTACGAAGTAATCGTGGAGTAGTACATTTACACAGTAGTCGTGGAGCGATACATTTACACTGTAATCATGTAGTAGTACATCTAAAACCAAGACTGCAATGAGGTCATCCACAAAAGGTGACACTGAGAGGAAACCACAGTCCCGGCTACACTCCTCTGTGCGCCAAACTGATGCCTTACATGTATCATGAAGGTGTTTGGTGATTTCTAGGTACCTTAGAAGTTATTAGTAGAATTAAGCGGACACCTGGATGTTCGGGTTCAACGGGTTTGGCCGAACTTCGCAAAAAAGCTCAAGTTCGGGACCCGAACTTGACCCCGAACCTGAACCCCATTGAAGACAATGGGGACCCGAACTTTGGAGCACTAAAATGGCTCGAAAAAAGTCATGGAAAGGGCTAGAGGGCTGCAAAAGGCGGCAAAATGTGGTTAAGAGCATGACAAGTGCTCTGCAAACAAATGTGGATAGGGAAATGACTTCAAATAACATAAAATACGTAAAAATAATAATCTTGATCTAGGAGGAGGAGGAGGAGGTCCATATGGAGTAGGAGGTTGAGGAGGCGGTGGATGTGGCGGTGTAGGTGGAAGCGGCGGTGGAGGAGGAGGAGGTAGTCAACACTGGTTTTTTGTTTTGTTTTTTATTTTATTTTTTTGTTTAAATTTGGGAAATATAAAAAATAAAACAAAGAGAAAGTGCGCTGGAGTATAACAATGGCTGGGTAAGGCCGGTATACATGTCTATTCTGCACAAGGTACGGACAAGTCCTGTGGGATCCATGCCTGGTTCATTTTAATGAACGTGAGCTTGTCCACATTGGCTGTGGACAGACGGCTGCTCTTGTTTTTGATCACCCCCCGCCGTGCTAAACACACGTTCAGATAATACACTGGCTGCAGGGCAGGCCAGCACCTCCAAGGCGTAAAGGGCAAGCTCAGGCCATGTGCCCAATTTGGAAACCCAGAAGTTGAAGGGGGCAGACCCGTCATTCAGTAAGTGTAGGCGTGTGCACACATACTGCTCCACCATGTTGCTGAAATGCTGCCTCCTGCTAAGACGTTCCATATCAGCTGGTGGTGCTGGTTGTTGTGGTGTGCTAACAAAGCTTTTCCACATTTCGGCCATGCTAACCCTGCCTTCTGAGGTGCTGGCGGTGCCCCAGCTGCGTTGGAGACCTCTTCCTCCTCCTCTGCCTTTGCCTTGTGCTTCCACTGTGCCCCCGGCGTCAGGTGGGAATTCCATCAGCAGCACATCTACCAGCGTGCGCTTGCACTCGCGCATCTTATGATCACGCTCCAGAGACGGAATAAAAGACGGTACGTTGTCCTTGTAACGGGGATCCAGCATCATGGCCACCCAGTAATCAGCACAAGTTAGAATGTGGCCAACTCGGCGGTCATTGCGGAGACCCTGCAGCATGTAATCGCTCTCAGAGCCACTTGTGAATTACTGGCCTAAAACCCTTGTAAATTATCCCTCTTCCTCCTCCTCCTCCTATGCCACATCCTCTTCCATCATCGCCCGAAGCGTTTTTTCAAGGAGACATAGAAGTGGGATAGTAACGCTGAGACGGCGTCATCGGCACTGGCCATGTTGGTGGAGTACTCGAAAGAGCGCAACAAGGCACACAGGTCTCGTATGGGGTCCCACTCATTGGTGGTAAAGCGGTGCTGTTCCGCAGAGCGACTCACCCGTGCGTGCTGCAGCTGAAACTCCACTATCGCCTGCTGCTGCTCGCACAGTCTGGCCAGCATGTGCAAGGTGGAGTTCCACCTTGTGGGCACGTCGCATGTGAGGAGGTGAGCAGGAAGGCCGAAGTTACATTGCAGCGCAGACAGGCGAGCAGCAGCAGGGTGTGAACGCCGAAAGCGTGCACAGACGGTCCACACTTTCTGCAGCAGCTCTGACATATTGGGGTAATTTTTCAGGGATTTCTGCACCACTAAATTCAGCACATGCGCCAGGCAAGGGATGTGCGTCAAACCGGCTAAGCCCAGAGCTGCTACGAGATTTCGCCCATTATCGCACACCACCAGGCCGGGCTTGAGGCTCACTGGAACCAACCACTCATCGGTCTGTTGTACCATGCCCATCCACAGCTCCTGCGCAGTGTGGGGTTTGTCCCCCAAACAGATAAGTTTCAAAACTGCCTGCTGTTGTTTTCCCCTGGCTGTGCTGAAGTTGGTGGTGAAGGTGTTACGCTGACCGGATGAGGAGGCGGTAGAGGATGAGGAGGCGGAGTAGGAAGCAACAGGAGGCAAAGAGAACCGCACTGCAATCCTCAGTGGTGGAAGGACATGATCCAAACAGCTATCCGCCTCAGGCCCAGCCGCCACTGCATTTACCCAGTGTGCAGTTAGGGAGATATAATGTCCCTGACTGTGCTTACTGGTCCACGTACAGATGAAGTTGCACAGTGCACACCTGATTTTGTCCCCCACTTGGTTGTGCAGGGAAGGGATGGCTCACCTGGAAAAGTAGTGGCGGCTGGGCATGACGTACTGTGGGACAGCCATCGCCATCAGATTCTTAAAACTGTCCGTGTCCAACAGACGGAATGACAGCATTTCAAAGGCCAGGAATTTGGAAATGCTGGCATTCAGGGCCAGGGATCGCGGGTGGGTAAGGGGGTACTTCCTCTTTCGCTCCAGTGTTTGGGACAGCTGAACGCTTCCATGGGACATTGTGGAGATGCTTTGGTGACCGAGGTGGTGGCGTTGCTGGCACATCCTATGTTTGCGGGGTGGCAGGTGCCACTGTCACTCCAGAGGCGGATGAAGAGGCCGCGACTGCAGCAGAAGAGGAAGCAGGAGGAGCCAGAGACCTTTCTTGGTTTTTGAGGTGTCTACTCCACTTCAGCTAGTGCTTTGCACTTAGATGCCTGTTCATGCAGGCTGTGCTCAGGTTGAGAACGTTTATGCCTCGCTTCAGGCTGATTGCACAGCGTGCAAACCACTCGTGTCTTGTCGTCAGCACATTGTCTGAAGAACTGACACACCAGGGAACTCCTTTGAGTTGGCTTTGGTGTGCTTGGCCCCTTGGTGCGGTGGGCAGTAGCAGGTGTACCGTCTAGGGGATGGCCACTCCGCTTTTGCACCCTGCTCCCTCTTTTGCTGTGCTGGTGGCTCTGTGCGACCACCGCCTCTTCCTCCGAACTACACAGGTCACTCGCATGGCCTTGATTCCATGTGGGGTCGAGGACCTCATCGTCCTCCACATCATCTTCCACCCAGTCTTCACCCCTGCCCTCCTTGTCGGTCTGCACACTGCAGAAAGCCACAGCAGCTGGCACCTATGTTTAATCATCATCCGAGACGTGCTGCGGTGGTCCTCCCATGTACTCATCCTGAAACATAAGTGGTTGGGCATCGGTGCACTCAATCTCTTCCACTTCTGGGGCAGGGCTATGTGGATGGCCCTGGGAAACCCTGCTAGCAGAGTCATCAAAAAGCAGAAGAGACTGCTGCATGACTTGGGGCTCAGACTGATTGGCTGATTTGCAAGGGGGTGAGGTGAAAGACTGATGGCCATGGTCTGCAGGTGCCAACTCTGATCTTTCAGCAGGAGACTGGGTGGGAGACAATGTGAAGGAACTGGAGGCACTGTCAGCAACCCAATCTACTATCGCCTGTACTTGTTCTGGCCTCACCATTCGTAGAGCTGCATTTGGCCCTACCAAATAACGCTGAAGGTTCTGTCGCCTACTTGCACCTGAGGAAGGTGTTTCACTTGGGCGTGTAGCTGGCACAGATTGACCACGTCCTCTCCCTGCAACAGGAGCTCCACCAACACCAGCAGCACCACGAAATGGGCCACGTCCCTTGTTTGACGCTCTCCTCAATTTTTGCGGTTACCCACCGAAGTAACAGACGTTTTTACTAAAATAGGGTACTTTCACACTAGCGTTTTTCTTTTCCGGCACGGAGTTCCATCAAAAGGGCTCAATGCCGGAAAAGAACTGATCAGGTATATCACCATGCATTCTGAATTTAGAGCAATCCGTTAAGGACGCATCAGGATATCTTCAGTTCAGTCTTTATGACTGATCAGGCAAAAGATAAAACCGCAGCATGCTACGGTTTTATCTCCGGCCAAAAAAACTGAAGACTTGCCTGAATTTTTTTCCATAGGAATGTATTAGTGCCGGATCGAAATACCGGATTGCCGGACCCGTCCTTCCGGCCTGCGCATGCCAGACAGAAAAAAAAGTGAAATAAATAAATGCCGGATCCGTTTCGCCGGATGACACCGGAAAGACGGATCCGGCATTTCAATGCATTTTTCTGACTGATCAGGCATTTTTAAGACTGATCAGGATCCTGATCAGTCTTAGGGCTCTTTCACACTTGCGTTCTTGTCTTCCGGCATAGAGTTCCGTCGTCGGGGCTCTATGCCGGAAGAATCCTGATCAGGATTATCCTAATGCATTCTGAATGGAGAGAAATCCGTTCAGGATGTCTTCAGTTCCGGAACGGAACGTTTTTTGGCCGGAGAAAATACCGCAGCATGCTGCGCTTTTTGCTCCGGCCAAAAATCCGGAACACTTGCCGCAAGGCCGGATCCGGAATTAATGCCCATTGAAAGGCATTGATCCGGATCCGGCCTTAAGCTAAACGTCGTTTCGGCGCATTGCCGGAGCCGACATTTAGCTTTTTCAGAGTGGTTACCATGGCTGCCGGGACGCTAAAGTCCTGGCAGCCATGGTAAAGTGTAGCGGGGAGCGGGGGAGCAGTATACTTACCGTCCGTGCGGCTCCCCGGGCGCTCCAGAGTGACGTCAGGGCGCCCCAAGCGCATGGATCATGTGATCACATGGATCACGTCATCCATGCGCATGGGGCGCTCTGACGTCATTCTGGAGCGCCCCGGGAGCCGCACGGACTGTAAGTATACTGCTCCCCCGCTCCTACTATGGCAACCAGGACTTTAATAGCGTCCTGGGTGCCATAGTAACACTGAACGCATTTGGAAGACGGTTCCGTCTTCAAATGCTTTCAGTACACTTGCGTTTTTCCGGATCCGGCGTGTAATTCCGGCAAGTGGAGTACACGCCGGATCCGGACAACGCAAGTGTGAAAGAGGCCTTACAAATGCCATCAGTTGGCGTACGTTTTGCCGGATCAGCAGGCAGTTCCGGCGACGGAACTGCTTGCCGGATCACTCTGCCGCAAGTGTGAAAGTAGCCTTAAGTTCCTCGTGAACAATGCAGAGCAGGGTTTTTTTTATGGCAAAAATGGGTTAATGTCACCCAACAATGGAACAGACGAATTTTAGAAATTTAGGTCCCTGTCACCTAGGCAGAGCAGGGTCTTTTTGACGGCCAAAATGGGTTAATGTCACCCTACAATAGAACAGACACATTTTTTTAACTTATTGCCCAGTCTGCTATGCAGTGCAGGCAGCAAAGATACTTTATTGCCCAAAATATTTTTTTTCTCACACACAATGAAACAGATGGATTCAACTGTATTTCTTTAATTACCAGAAATGCAGCACAGGGCAAAAAGGTACTTTATTGCCCCCCAAAAAGTTTTTTTTTTAACCCTAAATGAAATGGATTTAACTGAGATTATATTTCACTCTCACAGATGAAGCACAGGGATTTTTTACATAAAAAATTGTGGATATGTCACCGCTACAATGGAACAGATGGATTTGCTGAATTTATGTGCCTGCCTGTCACATGTGCAAGCCTCAGAGGTTCTTTACACCCAAAAATGGGAATTTGAAGCCCAAAAATTTAACAACGGCTTTTAATGGTTTTATTTGACTGACAGGAACGCAGCGTAGGCCGCAAATGTACTTTATAGCAACAAAAATTGGAATGTTTCACCAAAAAATGTAACTGCAGTATTTGGTGGTATTATTGAACTGTCAGAAATGCAGTACAGGGCAAAAAGGTACTTTATTGCCCCAAAAAAAGTGTTTCTTTAACCATAAATGAAACAGATGAATTTAACTGAGATTATATTTCAATCTCACAAATTAAGTACAGGTTTTTTTTTACTAAAAATAATTGTGGATATGTCACCCCTACAATGGAACAGATGGATTTGTTGAATTTATGTGCCTGCCTGTCACATATGCAGTGCAGGCCCCAGAGGCACTTTACAAAAAAAAAATGTAAATATGTCACAACAATGGAACAGATGGATTAAACTGATTATATTTCACTCTCAGAAATGCAGCACAGGGGTACTTTACAGAAAAAAATGGGGATATGTCACCCCCTGGGTCCCTGAACTCACAGACGGTATTATTTTCCCTTCCCCTGGCACATATGCAGTGCAGGTGCACTTTAAAAATGGGTATATGTTGGCAAGAACAGGATTAAATGATTGTCCCTGGCACATATGCAGTCCTGGTGCACTGCTGTTGCCCAAAATGGCCGCCGATGCCCACCTAACTAACAGAGAGATTAAAACTTTTTTTTCAGTCTCACTGGGCTCAGGGCAGGGTACAAAAATGTTGCATTGCACCCCCAAAACAAAAAACGCTGTAGATCGCTGACTTCACACCACGTGCAGATATCACAGTCTTTTCTAATCTCTCCCTCACAGCAGCAGCATCCTCTCCCTACAACTAGTAAGAACAGAGTGACGTGCGGCACTACGTGACTCCAGCATATATAGAGGCTGGGTCACATGCTGCACTTGGCCAATCACAGCCATGCCATTAGTAGGCATGTCTGTGATGGTTTCTAAGGGCACACTAGTTAAACACTTTTTGATTGGCTGCCTGCAGCCTTTCAAAAAGCGCCTTTAAATTGCCAAACACTGAACTCAAACTTTTACAAAAATGTTCGGGTCCGGGTAGAAAAAACCCTAAAGTTCGGTACGACCCTAGTTATTAGTACTTACTATGCCCAACCCCATCCCCCCACATGAAAACAATGCATATTCACTTAGGTTAAAGGCAGTTCACACCGCAGCAGTACCAAATAAGTTAAAAAATTTGACGTTTATTCGCCCACTTGCTTGGAAATCCCCAGCAAATAGGAGAATAATCTCCAAATAGTTCATTTGGGGGTGGAGGACTCCAGTGGGGGGAGGGGAGGGGAGGAACACCAGAATGACAACAGAAGGAAAATGACCAGGAACTAGGCCTCAAGGCTAGGGAAAGCGAAACGGAAACCACCTAGGAAGCCCTTAACCTAGCCCTGACTCCTGTCAGTATGAATAGACCCTGAAGGTGGGAATATTCATACACTGGAAACCTAGGCCCCGGTAACCCTGAAAATCCCTAGGAGTAGTGACAGGGTCTGAGACTACTGGTTCCTTCCCAGATGAACGAACCAGATGAGTCCAGACTAAATAGAGGAGCAGTAATGACCACAAGCTACCCCTGAGACAAGAGGTGTGGTCATTACCAACAACACTGCGACAAGTGAAAACCGAGAGGCTGTCAGATAACCTCACATGCAGCCAGTCTCTCAGATCTTCTAACCTCTGTTACAGGAGGGATCATGACAGTAAGTGAGCTGAAACTCAATCAATTTATCTGGTGGTGCTGGGGACTGGAGACAGACAGATGATAGATACTGAAGATAGATAGATCTATATAGTTCTATATATTTAATTTTTTGCCCCTCTATATATTTAATTTTTGTTTTACCCCCCTCATTATTTGCTGCCCCTGCCCTCATATGGCCGACGTGGGCCCCCCCTTTCTGAATTCAGACATTAGTGCCACTGATCATCTGCCCCCCCATCAGTGCTTGCTTCGTACTTGCGGGCTGCGGCGGGCTTCAATTCGGTGTGCAATTAGTGGCTCTGTCTGCGGCGCGCTGCCGCGTCATTCCAGCAGTGATCCTGCGAGACCGCCGCAGGAGGTCACGGGTCTCGCGGGATTATAACAGGTTATGAAGCGCAGCAGCACTTAAAATATAGGGAGGGCCTGGCCGCGACACTTAAAAAAATCACTTGCGGGGCCGCGGGCCCTCCCTCCGCTCCTCTGTATTGCTGCAGCCCGGCAAACAATCTTCCAGGGCCCTGTCCCTGTTGGGGACTGCTAGACTACAGGACAATAGGCAAGTAGCTTGGTGAGAATGCAACAACTGCTGGCGCAATTATTAGAAAATGAAAGAAACACAAGATGACTGTCAATCTTCCTCGGTCTGGGGCTCCATGCAAGATCTTGTCTCGTGGGGTAAGGATAATTCAAAGTAAGATCAGGAATCAACCAAGAACTACACAGGAGGACCTTAGTCAATGACCTGAAGAAAACTGGGACCAGAGTCTCAAAGATTACCGTTAGTAACACACTACGCCGTCATGAATTAAAATCCTGCAGGGCATGCAAGATTCCCCTGCTCACGTCAGCACATGTCGCGGCCTGTTTGAAGTTCACCAATCACCATCTGGATGATCCAGGGGAGGCATGGGAGAAAGTCATGTGGTCACATGAGACCAAAATAGAACTTTTTGGTATCAACTCCACTCACCGTATTTAGAGGAAGAAGAGTACAACCCCAAGAACACCGTGCCAACTGTGAAGCATGGGGGTGGAAACATCATACTTTGGAGTGCTTTTCTGCAGGACGACTGAAGGGGACAGGACGACTGCACCGTATTAAAAGGAGGATGGGTGGGGTCATATATCTCGATATTTTGGCCAACAACCTCCTTCCTGCAGTAAGAGCATTGAAGATGGGTTGTGGCTGGGTCTTCCAGCATGACAATGACCTGAAACACACAGCCAGGGCAACTAAGGAGTGGCTCCGTAAGAAGCATTTCAAGGTCCTGGAGTGGCCTAGCCAGTCTCCAGACCTGAACCCAATCGAAAATCTTTGGAGGGAGCTGAAACTCAATGTAGCCCAGCGACAGCCCCGAAACCGGAAAGATCTGTATGAAGGAGTGGGCCAAAATCCCTGCTGCAGTGTGTGCAAACTTGGTCAAGAACTGCAGGAAACATCTGACCTCTGTAATTGCAAACAAAGGTTTCTGTGCCAAATATTAAATTCTGTTTTTCTAATCTATTTTCTATCAAATACTTATTTCATGCAATAAAATACAAATTAATTATTTAAAAATCATACAATGTGATTTTCTGTATTTTATTTTTTAGATTCTGTTTCTCACAGTTGAGTATCTACGGTAAAAATTACAGACCTCTCCATTCTTTGTAGGTGGGAAAACGTGCAAAATCGTAGATAAATAGATAGATAGATGGAGATTAGATAGATACTGTAGATTGATAAACATACTGTATAAGAGATAGATACTGTAGATAGATAATAGATTAGATACTGTAGATAGACAGCTAGATACGATAGATACATACTGATGAATATACTGTAGACAGACAGATTCTGTAGATAGACAGACACAACAGGCAGACACACAGACAGCGTTCTGAATGAGAGGATCCTCAGCTTCCTCACCCAGCACAACATCGTCAGCAAAAGCCAAGCAGGCTTCATGCCAAACCACCATACCACGGACCACATCTACACCCTGCACAGCCTCTTCAACAGGCACGTCCGCAATACAAAGCATAGAAACATAGAATGTGTTGGCAGATAAGAACCATTTGGCCCATCTAGTCTTCCCAATATACTGAATACTATGGATAGCCCCTGGCCCTAGGAAGATCTGTGTCTGTTTTGTGGACTATAAGAAGTCCTTTGACTCAGTGTGGCACCCGGCCTATTTCTGAGACTTCTTGGAAGGGGAATAGGAAGAAAAAGATATGTCATCAGAAGCAGAGAACAGATGCAGCGTAAGGGTAAATGGGAGGAGAACAGCTTATCTCCAGCAGAGCCGAGGAGTCAGACAGGGCTGCAACCTCAGTTCAATGCTTTTCAACATCTATCAGGGATGCTCAACCTGTGCCCCTCCAGCTGTTGCAAAACTTCAACTCCCAGCCTACAGCTATTAGAGCATGCTGGGAGTTGTAGTTTTGCAACAGCTAGAGGTCCGTAGGTTGAGCATCCCTGATCTACATCAATGAGATAGCAGCACTGGAATCCTCCCCAGAGCCAGGTCTCACCCCCATGACTCCCAGGTGAAATTCTTGCTCTATCATTCAGGGCCCATCGACACAGTAGCAGTCCCAGCTCCTACCATCACAAAGCCTTGCCGCACCAAGAAGCCCCAGGAAAACAAAGCACCCTGGAACAAGTCACCCAAACCCAACCTGACCAAGCCACCAACCAGTATGGCCACGACAAGGGGGGAAATCCAGAAGATGATAGACAACAGCAAAGAGGGATATAGCAGCTTCTGGAGGAACGACATAAGAACATCACAAAAGCTGACAATATACCGGAGCCTACAGAGGGAGTACAAACTGGCCCCATATCTGGAGAAACTCCCCAACCCCAGAGACTGACAGATCCTGAGCGCCAAAGCCTACTCATTAGTGATGATCGAGCACCAAAGTGTTCAGGTGTTTGGCCCAAACACACTGCTATATTCGTGTGCTCGGCCGAGCACCCAAGTATAATGGAAGTCAATGAGAGACAACCAGGCACCCCTGCTCTGAAGAGGGGAGGGTGCCTGGTCCATTGGAAAAGGTCAGAAAGTGACAGAAACACCACCGAAATGGATCGGGAACACCATGGGGACGATGTCTGGATGCATCTTGGACTCCCAGGTCGCTGCTGGGAACCATGTTGTCCGAGTAGTACGCCACTTTTACAGACTGACAAAAATACGCACAAAACCCCCCCAAAAAAAATCAATTTTACAGGAAAAATTGTTAGGAAACATTGTATATTCAATTGTATATAAAGTGCTAGTGCTGCAAAAAATTACAAACAAGAGGCTCTCCGAAACAGCCTGTATATCACATAAAGGAGGGCCTCATTCACATTGTGGTACAATTGTTCAGGTAGTGGGACTCCTACACTCATAAAGCCTATGCACTAAGTGAAAGGGCTGCCAAAAATTACAAGGAACCGGCACTACAATACACCCTTTATTACACATATGATTGATGGCTGCTGGTGACCCTCAAAAACATCAGGAGCAAGGGCCTGCTGATCTGACCATCTAAAACCTTAGGGGTGAGGGCCTGCTGCCGCATTGGTGACTCTAGATAACCTCTGGGCGATTGCACGTCCACGTGATGGCGATGATCCAATTGGATGTCTGCCCAATCAGCTTTCGATGTTCTTTTCTTCGCCTACCATGGTGATCACGGGTAACGGGGAATGAGGGTTCGATGCCGGAGAAGGAGCGTGAGAAAGGGATACCATATCCAAGGGAGGTCAATGGCTGAAATGTGATTGGGTGGAGAGGGTGGGTCAAGTTATTAAAGCAGAAACATCCAAGGAAGGCAGCAGGCGCGCAGCAATTACCCACTCCCGACTCGGGGAGGCAGTGACGATAAATAAAAATACAGGACTCTTAAGATGCCCTGTTATTGGAAGGAGTAATAAAAAATTACAGGGAATGTCACTGCAGTATTTTGGATGAGGAAACGTTATACAGGAGAGGACCTGCTGCCGCTTTGTTGACTCTAGATAACTTCTGCCTGATCGCACGTCCACGATCCATTTGGATATCTACCCTATCAACTTTCGATGTTCTTTTATGCGCCTAACATGGTGACCACCGGTAACGAGGAATCATTGTTCGATTTCGGAGAGGGAGCCTGATAAACGGCTACTACTTCAAAGCAAGGCAGCATGAGTTGCGGGCCTGCAGGTGAGCTGACCCTGTAAAAGATTTTAGGTTCGGGCCTGCTGGTGAGCTGACCCTTTAAAACATTTTATGCTAGTGTCTGCGGGTGAGCTGGCCCTGTAAAACATTTTATGCGATGGCCTGCAGCTGAGCTGACCCTCTAAAAAGTTCTATGCGAGGGCCTGCATGTGAGCTTTCCCTGTAAAAGATTCGAGTTGCGGGCCTGCAGGTGAGCTGACCCAGTAAAAGATTTTAGGTGCAGGCCTGCTGGTGAGCTGAGGTGGAACCAACAAACCCAACTTGATTTTGATGGTTGCATTAATCTGCAGGTGACCGTGATACAGCTCCACAGATTGTTTCCACCTGCATCTTTCTAAACAATCTGTGGCCTTAGTCTTTTATCCAGACTCAGTAATTGTGCCACTATGTGGCCCAGGGGCGTAGCTAAATGCTCATGGGCCCTTGTGCAAGAGTTTAGCTTGTGCCCCCCTTCCCTAAGGGCTTTGTGGCCAGGGGTGGGCTGGCTATCACCCTGTGTAACATCGCTGCATTCTCCCTGCTCACCAAGCACAGCGCCGTACATTGTATAGTGGCTGTGCTTGGTATTGCGCTCAGCCCCATTCACTTCTATGAGGCTGAGCTGCTCCCAGGCCATGTGACCGATGAGTGTGATGTCACACGGCCTAGGAAAAGCTGTGAGACGGCTGTGGTGCTACTGTGAGAGCCGATGACTTCTCATACAGCCGATCGGCGGGGGGTCCTGGGTGTCAGAGGATAGGTCATCAGTATTAAAATCTTGGTATACCCCTTTATGGATCCAAGGAGCACGTTCTAGTCTATGGGTCTGTGAAAACCAACGATACAACATGGACGCCATCCATGTTTGGTCCGTGGTTTTCACTGACCAATGGTAGGAGATGCTCTGGAAATTAATTTTCTGTGAAATACAGATGACACACGGAGGGCAAAAAACGGAAACACGGATCCTTCACAGATGAACCACTGACCATCTTGTCACCATGGACACAGACTGGTGAGGCCTTAGCTCTGCTGTCAGCGGGAAGAATCTGCACAAATAATCTGCGCTGTTTTCTGTCCAAAGTAATAATAAAAAATATTGCAACAACGCCGGCCATGCCCCCCACACAGTTAGAAAAGCTGCCAATATGGGATGCGATCACTTGTAACTCTTCCCCCCTAAATATCAGTTTTCTAACAGCGCATCATCAGGACACATTATTAGCTCCTGAAGGAACAGTATGGAAGTTTCCATCACTGACAGCAAGATGAGATCTTGAAAACAGCATGAGAACTCAAACTGCCAACGGTGCAGAAACGTTCTCTCCCCCCTCCCAGTCACAGGCAGATGGCTGCAGGCTGTGGTGACATCCTCTCAGGGTGAACGCTCCGGGCCCCCGTACTGACGTCACCTCCCTGTTCCCCCGACCCTGTTGAGCACCCACGTGTCCTGACTAATCCCCGCCCCCCCGTGGTTGACGTCACGGACCAGGAATGCGTTTCCTGTGGCGCGGCGTGCGGACTGGGCTGGGCGCGGGACGTCACCGCGTAGGAGTCGGGAACCGTTAGAGGCGGCCGGGACGAGGCCAGTCACTGAGTCCAGAGCCAGGGAGACGGGCCGGAGCCTGCATCCTCCCCACGTACCGGGGCGTAGCTCACAGCCCCCTCCTCACAGAAACCTTCCGCTAACTTTTACCAGACCGCGCCGCCATCCGCAAGGTGAGAACAGCTGCCGAGACCGGGCGCTCTGTATAGAGACTGTGTGTGTGTGTGTATATATGTAGTATATGCAGTCCTACGGTATATATGTGTCTGTCTTGTGTTATATTTATGTAGATACTGAATATATAGATCATGGAGGTGTATATATCATGTATATTCCTCTAGAACTCGATGTAGCTATCAGATCTGCAATGCACATGGGTGTATATATAATTCTTGTAAACAGTGTGAGATATGTGTTATGTTCAGTGTGTGATAGATATATATATATTTATGTACTGTGTACTGTGTGTGTATATAGTGTCTGTGGACAGGTCCCTCTGCAGTGATTCCGGGCTGCCTGTTCTCACTATAGGACCTGAGTTGGGTGATAGTTTGCAGAAATAGACTACAGGCATGGCTGTGAAGGGGTTAATGGTTATAGTCCTGTACGGTCCTGTGTTGCATATATGATGCCCCCCTGCCCCACGGAGATGGAATGTAAAGCACTGGGGGCATCCTGGTGGGCCCGGCTGATACAGGGGCTTCCTGGTGGGCCCGGCTGATACAGGGGGCTTCCTAGTGGGCCCGGCTGATACAGGGGCCTGGTGTCTCTCGGTGGTGGCATATTATGATCCGCTCTGTCCTTTCCACCCCCAGAGGCAGCAGGGAGTTTCCCTGTAGGAATGTGCAGTGGGAGGGGAGCGCAGGACATCCTGGGAGTGGTAGTGTGAGGGATGGGGGGGATGGGGGGGGGGGGGGGGGGGGGGGGCAGTTATTTATAAGCCCCGACCACCACAAATACCTGCACACACGGCCAGAGACAGAAATACCGCCTGTGGTGTTGTCCCTGTGTCCCCTCTTTTTTGGGATCTCGTTGCAGGGTAAATTTGCAGCAGTGTGTTGAGTGGGGGATTTGCCCATGGCGGGTGTGTAGTGTGCGCCCTTGGTGCAATGTGTAACCTCTAGGGACAGGAAGGTTTCCCTGTTTGTCTGTAATCGGACTGGGATCTGAATCAGGATTGTGTTCAGCGTCTCCAGCTGTTGCCAAACTGCAACGTTCGGCATGTCCCGAGGGCCTGCTGGGATTTGTAGTTTCACCAGTGCAGTCTCCTGTCTGTACGACTTCTGATATTGTCCTCCTGCCGCGTGGACATTGGATCTCCGTGTAGACTTCCTGGTTAGGAGGCTGGACGGTCGGATCAGTGGCCTCGGGAGCTGGTGTGTCAGCACTTGTCTGTGTTGTGGGCGTTTTTTTTTTCTTTTTTTTTTTTTTTTTTCTTTACCCTCTAGGTATGTTTTTCTAGTTTCCTTTGTATTCGAGAACTTCTGCAAGTATACAGCTACAGTATCTGCTGCATTGCAGTTTTTATTTTTATTTTTTACGTATGTATTCTCTTTACACCTCAAGCACCTGCCATGCCCTGTAGGGAGTGTGTATTACGTGCCCCTCATGTGGTTTACCCGTGAGCTGGGACTTTAAGGCCTCTTGCACACAAACTTATTTTCTTTCTGTGTCCCGTGTTTTTTTTTTGCGGACCATATACAGAACCATTCATTTCAATGGTTACGCCAAAAAAACGAAAGGTACTCCGTGTGCATTCCGTTTCCGTATTTCCGTTCCACAAAAAAATAGAACATGTCCTATTCTTACGGACAAGGATCGTACTGTTCTATTAGGGGTCAGCTGTTCTGTTCCGCAAAATACGGAATGCACACGGACGTCATCCGTATTTTTTGCTTTCGGCAATTCTCAGTCACACAGCAGAAAAAATCCGCAGCAGAAATGAACCTGCGGTGCAGATTTTCAAAGGGTTGTGTGAGACTTTCATACTGATGACCTATTCTGTGGATAGGTCATCAGTATCTGATTGGTGGGGGGCTGATACGGCTGCCGATCAGCTGTTTGCGAAAGCAATTGCGGGAATGCCACGGCCTTCTGTGTTCACCAAGCACAGCGCTGTACCTAGTGTATCGTTTGTGCTTGGTATCGCAGCTCAGTTCCATTCTCTTCTATGGGGCAGAGCTTCCCCCTAGGCCACATGAACGATGAACATAATGTCACTGGCCTTGGAAAAGCTGAGCTACTGTGGGTCACGGGTGTCGGATCCCCGCCAATCAGCATTAAAGTCTCGGAAAACCCCTTTAAATTTGCAGAGTCAAGTTATACTGCGGATTTCACCCTTTTCAATGCAAAGAATAGAACTGAATCGCGCTGCTGTCAGCGTTCTCCGTGTTCCCTCAGCAGCACAGGAGAGAGGGAAGCAGTGTCTCGCTCCCCCCTGTGTTGCTGCCACCAATGAGCGGAGGGGAGGGGCTGTGGCCACTGCCACCAATGAAGATAACTCTCTCATTAATTCATATACAGGAGGCGGGAGCTGGCTGCAGAATCACATAGCCGGCTCCCGACCTCTATGAGCGTTAGCTGAGATCTGCGGCAGTTAACCCCTCAGGTGCGGCACCTGAGGGGTTAACTACCGCACATCGCAGCTACTTGTCATAGAGGTCGGGAGCCGGCTATGTGATTCTTCAGCCAGCTCCCGCCTCCTGTATATGAATTAATGAGAGAGTTATCTTCATTGGTGGCAGTGGCCACAGGGTCCCCTCCTCCTCAGTGGAAGTTCCGATCGGAGCCCCAGCAGTGTAATCCTGGGGCACCGATCGGTTACCATGGCAGCCAGGATGCTACTGAAGCCCTGGCTGCCATAGATGGCTCCCTGCTGCTGTGTGCACAATGCACAGGGCAGCAGGGACAGTGTGAGGTCCTATTCACTAGAGATCTATCATGGTGAATAGGACAAGGGTTCAAGTCCCTAAGGGGGCTAATAGTGTAAAAAAAAAAACACCCCTAAATATTAATTATAAATGTATAATTAGGATTTAGTTTTTTTTCCCCTAGACTGTTGCTAAAAGATTCATATACGTAATGATAGGGTGCCCCAATTTACAGCACCGCACTCGTGAATGGGGCTTGCAAAACCTTCTCCCAGTTTTGCCATACTGCAGATTTTCAGGTCTCCAGAATGCCCTAGGTCTGGATGTACTCAAAATATTTCTGTCCCTGGGCCTTACCCCTGTGAAAACATGTAGTACAGATGCAATCCTTCAGTATATCAGACCCAGAAGGTGCTTTGTCTACTGCGGTTCTCAGCTCTTGATTGTATTTGGTCGAAAATATCTTTGTGGCTTCTTTAAAAGCTGATTCAGCACAAATGATGCGGTGCATTAGGTCATCCAAGCCAGACAATCTTGAAAATAATAATCATACAGGAGGCCTGTGGATGGATATCAGTCACTACTTGGAGCATTTATAATAATAACATAAGCCACAAAGTCATTGGTTAGGATACCCCTTTAACACCCCTGCATTCAGTGTGACCGTAGAGTGCATGTGTAGGTTATCTTGGGATATGAGCATTGCACAACTTTCTTGCAGTCACCGCAGATCTTTTCTCCATTTCCGTCTGCCTAATACAGGCACCAGACTGTAGCTTAAGGGCTCATGGGGAATGCATTTTGCAGTTCCCCATAAATACGGATCACGTCTGTGTGACATCTGTATTGCATTGTGGGTTTTTCTCTCTCTCCATAGTATTGTAACTGCCTATCCTTGTCCGCGGAACTGATACAGTCCTGATCAAAAGTTTAAGACCACTTGAAAAATGGCAAAAAATCATATTTTACATTGTTGGATCTTAACAAGGTTCCAAGTAGAGCTTCAACAAGAAGAAATAGGAGTGAGACACAACATTTTTTGAGCATTCAATTTAATGAAAACAATGAATAAACTGAAACAGGCTGTTTTTCAGCTGATCAAAAGTTTAGGACCACATGCCTTTAAAAGGCCAAATCTGTGCAAAGATGTGGATTCATTGTCATTTTCTGTCAGGTAGTCACACATTGTGATGGCAAAGGCAAAGAACTCTCCCTTTTTGAACATGGTCGGGTTGTTGAACTGCATAAGCAGGGTCTCTCACAGCGCGCCATCGCTGCTGAGGTGGGACGCAGTAAGACAGTCATTTGGAATTAAATGATCCTGAGGGTTATGGAACAAAAAGTCAAGTGGAAGACCCAAAAAAATGTCATCAGCAGTGAGCCGGAGGATCCAATTGGCTGTCCGTCAAGACACTGGACGACCCTCAACCCAAATTAAGGCCCTTACTGGTGCTGACTGCAGCCCCATAACCATCAGACGGCATCTGAGACTGAAGGGCTTCAAAGACCTCGTCTCCTTGAACGCTACAGAACTGCTCGTTTGGACTTTGCAAGAGAGCACCAAACATGGGACATTCAAAGGTGGAAGAAAGTTTTATTCTCTGATGAGAAAAAATTTATCCTTGATGGTCCTGATGGTTTCCGACGTTACTGGCATGACAAGCAGATCCCACCTGAGATGTCAAACGGCCGCTGGCTATGTCCAGATGTTGCAGAGAGCATTCCTCATGACTGAGGGCCCTCGTCTGTGTGGTAACGATTGGGTTTTTCAACAGGACAACGCTACAGTACACAATGCCCGCAGGACAAGGGACTTCTTCCAGGAGAATAACATCACTCTTTTGGCCCATCCTGCGTGTTCCCCTGATCTAAATCCAATTGAGAACCTTTGGGGTGGCAAGGGAAGTTTACAAAAATGGACAACCGTTCCAGACAGTAGATGTCCTTCGTGCGGCCGTCTTCACCACTTGGAGAAATGTTCCCACTCACCTCATGGAAACGTTTGCATCAAGCATGCCGAAAGGAATTTTTGAAGTGATAAACAATAACGGCGGAGCTACTCATTACTGAGTTCATGTTTGGAAGTTGGATTTCTGTTTTGGGGGCGTTTAGTTTTTTTTTGCAGGTGGAATCTGCTGTCTATTGTTCTCAACGCGGAGGCTGCAGTTGGTGGCCGTGACCATGCCAAGAAATGTCACGTCCTTTCTCTTCACGCCAATGAGGCACAGCTGCATGTACTGCAATGCAGCCATCTATTGAAAACAATGGGAGGTGGAAACACTGCCAAAAGAGGCCATACCAGCGCCCATTGTAATGTAGGTGATCAAGGTACCGCTTATTAAACTATGTTCCAAAACTGTCGTAATATCGGCTCGAAATCTCTAAATGGGGGGAAAAAAAAAAAATATTTGGAAAGGTTGTGAAACTTTCCAGGAGTAACCGGCGGGATGTTAAAGTCAATCACACGTCCTTTTTCCTTCTTGTGTGAATGTAGCCTAAGGCCGCAAATAGCTGGCAACGGACCATTGAAAACAATGGTGCTGCAAATAATGTGGACAGTACATGGACAACATCTGTATTATGCGGATCTGTCATTTGCGGACTGCAAGTTGAATATGGTCATGTGCATAGTTTTTTAAGGGGTTCTCCAGGAATAATTCGTTTTTAGCAAGAGCTCGCAGCCTGCCTCTCATAAAAGAAGCATCGTACTTGCCTCCTCCCCGCCACTCTGATCCTTTGTGCTACCACCGCTGTGTCCATGTTCCAGTGTCCAGTGTTGACATCCGGTGGGGCATGGGTATAGTCGCATGCTCCACTGCAGCCAATGACTGCCTTCAGCGGTAATGGGCTGCTTGTGGCCATGTGACCGCTGAAGGCAGTCATTGGCTGCAGCAGAGCATATGACTGCCTTCAGCGGTCACATGGCCACAAGCAGCCCATTACCGCTGAAGCCAGTCATTGGCTGCAGTGGAGCATGTGACTATACCCATGCTTTGTTGGATGTTAACACTGCGGGGAGCAGGTAAGTATGAATCTTCAGTTTAGAGAGGCAGGCTGTGGGCACTTGCTGAAAACTGATTATTCCTGAAGAACCCCTTTAAAGGGCTTCTGTCACCCCATTAAACCGTTTTTTTTTTTTTTTTTTCTTTACTAATAATCCCTATAGTGCGATCTCATCATACATAAGCTAATTAATGATTTTCGTTCAGTAGAATTTTTGCTAAAAATCGATTTTTAAAATATGCTAATTACCTTGCTACCAGCAAGTAGGGCGGCTACTTGCTGGTAGCAGCCGCATCCTCCTATCATAATGACGCCCCCTCCGCATGCTGATTGACAGTGCCAGGGAAGGGAATCGTTCTCTGCTGGCGCTGTTAGAATTTGAAATCTCGCGCCTGCGCCCTACCTGTCTTCAATCGGCGCAGGCGCACTGAGAGGCGGCCGCTCGCTCGACCGCTTCATCCTCAATGCGCCTGCGCCGGCTGTAGATGTGACGTCATCGACGCAGGCGCATTGAGGATGGAGCGGTCGAGCGGCCGCCTCTCAGTGCGCCTGCGCCGATTGAAGACAGGTACGGCGCAGGCGCGAGATTTCAAATTCTAACAGCGCCAGCAGAGAACGATTCCCTTCCCTGGCACTGTCAATCAGCATGCGGAGGGGGCGTCATTACGAACGGAGGATGCGGCTGCTACCAGCAAGTAGCCGCCCTACTTGCTGGTAGCAAGATAATTAGCATATTTCAAAAATCGATTTTTAGCAAATTCTACTGAACGAAAATCATTAATTAGCTTATGTATGATGAGATCGCACTATAGGGATTATTAGTAAAGAAAAAAAAAAACGGTTTAAGGGGTGACAGAAGCCCTTTAAGCCACAACAAAGGCAGATTTAAGGGCTCTTTCACACGAGCGAATGTCGTGCAGGTAATCTGCTGCGTGAGCGCCAAGCCCCGCTCCGGACAGCAGAGACACGGAGCATTAACCTGATTGGTAATCCTCCGTGCCTCTCTGATCTTTTTACTACAAAATCACAGTGGGATAAAGTTGTCACCGTGATTTTGTAGTAAAAAGGTCACAGAGAGGCACCGAGCATTATCAATCATGTCCGGAACGGGGCTTGGCACTCTTTCACGCAGTGGATTCTACTCACAGGATCCGCTTGTGTGAAAGAGTCCTAAAACCACCTTGCATGCCCCAGATACCTCTCCATTCACCAGCATTGCTGTCCGCAAAAAATGCAGATTGGACGCAGAAGGAAAATAGTCGTGTCACTGTGCATGACGCCTTAGAGGATCAGATTTTCACGAGAAAGGTACAGTTATGTTTTTGAGCACCTACCTTATGTGGCGGTATGCTTAGTTTAAAGCAGTTTTGGGAACTGATGAACTCCCTTTACATTCGCACAGTAATGATCCAAACTCTGTGATATTTCTCACAGTTTTCATATTACAGCAGATTTGTCACCGGCTCTTATCAGTGAAGATTAGGAAAGGGGCAGCGTGTCCGAAGGGAGATCTGCACCTTCAGGTGTCTCCGCAGTTAGACATTGGTGTCCCTGTCTGGTGTCGTCATTTGCTCCAGGCCTTGGTGACCCTGTAGATGTCACCAGTGAAGGCATTTACTGACTGCTGATCCCCCTACAGTTAGGAGAATGCAGTGAGGGACTCGTCTTATTAGCTTTAGGCTTTTTGTCATGACATTTGCAGCTTTCCTTTTACTTGAGTCATTTGGATCTGCCACACTTATTACCGCAGCGTGTCTCCTCCACATCCGGTGGTCACTGCGGTGTTTATTTTTGCCTTTATCAGGTTTTCAGAAGATGTCGTCAGTCACTTCCTCGCTCGCTGAGACCTGTTTAGCTTATCCGTGATCCAATGCATTTCTGCACTCCTCAGTTTAGCAGCACTTGTGTACCTGAGGGCTAGTACTTGAATGGGAGTCGGCTGCTGTGCCGAGTGGACCTGTTGACGTGAATGGGTCTGTGATCCACAATATACTCAGTCTTACGATCCAATGCCTTTGTTGCGCGCCGTGTATTGCGGACCCGTTCAAGTCGATTGTTAGCGGTCTGCATTATGGGCTTGGACAGCCTATGGTCATGTGAATGAGCCCTTAGTCTGTGTCCCAACATGCTTGAGGATCTCCGGCTTAGTATAGAACAGGGCTGGCCAACCTGCAGCCCTCCAGCTGTTGTAAAACTACAATTCCCACCATGCACTGCTGTAGGCTGACAGCTGTAGACTGTCTGGGCATGCTGGGAGTTGTAGTTTTGCAACAGCTGGAGGAGCCGCAGGTTGGCCAGCCCTGCTATAGAAGAAAAGAAATTGTAGTACAGTTAGCACAGCCCCTATTCCACTACTTTTTCTCAGGGTCCCAATACATGGGGCAATGGATTTTTTTGTCGCATAGGCTGGTGTCATCAGCCTCATCTTCTACCTGTATTATAAACCCTTCAAAGATGGAGAATTGAATGCACTGAACCTGGTTTTTTTTTTTATAGTCATGATTTTTATTTAAATTTTTTTTTATTTTTTTTATGCTGTAGTGTTGGTCTCCTGTGTTAATACGTGCTGTGGACAAATACCAGCTTCACGTTCTCTGTAAAGGGGTTTTCCAGGATTTTACTATTGATGGGCTATTAGTATCTCATCTGTCGGGGAGTTGTCTGTAGGCGCTCATAGCTCCACCCACTAGTGGACAGAGCTGGTTACTGCAACGCTGCTCCCATTCATTTAATTGAGCTACAGTAAGCAGCTCGATCTTCTACACAGAGGGTGGAGCTGTGTAATTCCAGCGCTGGATCTTATCAGTGGGGCTGAGCTGCGCCTAGTCCATGTCACCGACTAACGTGACGTCACATGACCTACACAAAGCCAAGGCCATGACGAGGAGTGCAGCGGTGCCTTCTCAAATAGCTGATTGGCAGGGACCCGGGTGTCCAATCAGATACAGATGACCTGTCCAGAGGATACCAGTAGTAAAGTCTCGGGAAAACCCCTTTAAGGGATCATGCACACAAACTTAGAGAAATATATATATATTTTTTTTTTTTTTCAGCACCTGTTCTGTATTTTTTGAGGGTCGGATGTTGACCCGTTCCCTTCAGTGGGTCACTCCATGTAATGTGTGCATCCGTATGTCTGTTCTGCGGCCCCACATCCGTATTACAGACAATGATAGGACTGTGCTTTTATGGGCCAGACGTTCAGTTCCGCAGAATACACTCGCTAGTATCCGTGTTTTGCGGATGCACTATTTGCAGACTGCAAAAAACGGCTGTGGTCGTGTGCATGATATAAATATTCGGCCATCCTATATAGCCCTGCAGGTACAGTGAGTGTAGGGGTCACTCCCGCAGTGATGTGTGCCGTCATACGTGCCCACACTGTTCTCCTACGAGGTGTGATGAGAATAGCACAATGTAGCAGAGCCGGCTGAAGCCCGTCTAGTACTCGGCCCATATATGGGAAGGTTCAGTGCAGGAATCTGCTGCTTCCTCTCCTCACACTTGCTGAAGAATGCCTGTCGCTGGGCGAGCGTGGCCTGTCAGAAGTCTGCCGAACATCTGCTTTCAGGATTACCAAAAATGGGGACCTGCTAAGGAGCCGGGGGTTTCTCGCCACTTCGGCGGTAGCATTGCACCGTGTGGACGTTGCTTACAGGAGTTATATTTGTTTTTCTGGTCATTTTTTATTTTTTTTCTCCACGCGTTGTAACGTCTGATGTTTTCTATGTGCACTTAAAGGAAAACTCCATTCAGAAATGAAATTTTACAAGAATCCAGATTCCAGGCCTCATGCAGAGCAGTATGGAGGCACTCAGTCCCTGCAGCTCTATGCCATGGGGCCGTAGACTGTGTCGCCATACCGTGCCGTATTATCAAGGTGTTCTCTTCCTAAGGAAAAAGATCTGTAACATATTGTTCTGTTATCAGCCACTCATCTCCAAGGAAGTCTAGGAAATGATCTACTCCCATGATCACTGCTTTATCTCACATAGTTACATGTCTGTGGCACTGTAAATGAACTGTTAAAGGGCTTGTCCTGGCTAGAGATGACTGACTTATCTACAGGATAATCCACATCAGACTGGTGGGGATCCGCCACCCCCCACTGATCAGCTATTTTGGGCTCCACAAGATCTCTGTACTGTATATGGCTGGAGGCAGACAGCGCCATACACTGTGTAGTGGCTGCGCTGGGGTACTGCAGCTCAGCTCCTAGTAAAGTGAATGACCGCTGAGCCTCAGTATGCCACCGCCAGAAACCACACAGCCTTCTGCTTCCATCTGTACAGTTAGTTTCCACCGCCGTGGCAGCCTGAAGCAACTGATCGCTGGTGTGCCAGGTGTGGGACCCCCCCAAATCTGATATTGAGCTCATCCAGCTATAGCTTTGTATGGGCTCCTGATGTCAATGTGGGTGGCGTCTCCACTGTATTGTGGGTTATTGGATGGACACAGAAAAGGATGTAACATGTACATAAGAGGACCTCTCACCGCTCCTGACATGTCTGTTTTAATAGCTTCATGCATTCCCCATGTAATAACAATTCTGGAGCATCTATTCCTATGGCTCTATGTTGTGCCATTCCTTTATTATTCCTGCTAGAAATTATGAATGAATTGTTAGCAGTCTGCAGTAAGGCCACTTTCAGACTAGCTGCGAGCAGCACCCGGCCTGACCTTCCAGCACTGCCGGGGTCGCATAGCATTATATTGATTTTATGATGCTATGTAACCCTTAGACATCTGAAATGTACTGGGTTACACTGACCTAATACTGTCAGTAAGGGTTACATAGTACCCGCTTGTCTGAAAGGGGCCTAAGGGTAACTAGTTGGGGGTGTGTACCTGCACAGACTTGCTCTAGCCAATCAGTGCTGCCATTTTTGGACTGTGCAGGGACCCCCCCCCCCCCTCCTGGTTACCTCCCCTCTGTACCCTTACTGCAGACTGCTAGCAATTCATTGATGACTTCTAGTAGAAATAATAAAGGAACGGCACAACATACAGACATAAGAATAGATGCTCCAGAATTGTTATTACATGGGGAATGCATTAAACTATTAAACAAGCATGTCAGGAGTGGTGGTGACAGGGCCTCTTTAAGGGTAGAGGAGCCACAAAGTGAAATTCTAATACACAGTATATTATCCGCCATATGCTAGAATTTCCTGGTCTTTTGATACAGAATTCTAATTAAGCCTGTGTACTTCTTGTTTTGTAGATGGCGCGTATCCTACTTCTTGTGGGGCTGTGTATCTATTCGCTGTCATACACCAGTGCACAACAAGGTAAGTCTGCAGTCTGCCTTGGGTATCAGATCTAGCTTTTATTTATCCTTAGGCCCCTTTAACACGAGCGAGTATTCCACTTGGGTGCAATGCGTGATTCGAACGCATTGCGCCTGCACAGAATCCGGACCCATTTATTTCAATGGGGCTGTGTACATGAGCGTTAGTTTTCATGCATCACTTGTGCGTTGCGTGAAAATCACAGCAAGCTCTATATTCTGCAATTTTTAAGCAACGCTGGCCTCATAGAAGTGAATGGTTAAAGGACCTTACCAGGAAAGGTTAAAGGACCTTAACATGTATAGCTTGGAAGAAAGAAGAGACAGAGGGGATATGATAGAAACTTTTAAATACATAAAGGGAATCAACTCGGTAAAGGAGGAGAGCATATTTATAAGAAGAAAAACTACCACAAGAGGACATAGTTTTAAATTAGAGGGGCAAAGGTTTAAAAGTAATATAAGGAAGTATTACTTTACTGAGAGAGTAGTGGATGCATGGAATAGCCTTCCTGCAGAAGTGGTAGCTGCAAATACAGTGAAGGGGTTTAAGCATGCATGGGATAGGCATAAGGCCATCCTTCATATAAGATAGGGCCAGGGGCTATCCATAGTATTCAGTATATTGGGCCGACTAGGTGGGCCAAATGGTTCTTCTCTGCCGACACATTCTATGTTCTATGTAATGGGGCTGCGTGAAAATCGCATCCACAAGCAAGTGCGGATGCGATGCGTTTTTCACAGATGGGTGCTAAGAGATGTTGTTTGTATACATTCAGGTTTTTTTATAACACGCGTGGCAAACGCACGCAAAACTGAATGACTTTGCCTGCGAAATCGCGCATTTTTCACTGAACGCATTCGCAGCGCATCCGGACATGCTAGTCTGCAAGGGGCCTTAGGGTGCCTGCACCCGTGTAGGTAGATTGGCAGAAATTGCGCGTGTGTTTCTGCACCCAATTCATGTGTTAATTGCGTATTTGATGCGATTTGAAGGTCTCACCCTTCCATTGGAAAAGGGTGAAAATCGCACAAGCAATTAACATGCTGGGGATTTCAAAATCCGCACAACAGGTCAATTTCTGCACATAAGAAATAAGCAAAGTGTACATGAAATGTGTCTCATCTCATACACTTTGCTGGTACTGTATTACACACGAGGATCTGGGCAGAAAAATAGTGTGTAATCTGCAAAGTGTGCAGGTGACCTTAACAAACACTTACCTGCTGTCCTGTGGAGTTGGATCCCGCCAATCACAAGACTGGAGTGTCGGCGCACTGTTTGTCCATTACTAGAGTGAGCCGAGCGCTTGTACTGTAATAAATCTGTATGTTTCTCTTATGTAGGTGGGACTGAATGTTTAAAAGCAAATGCCAAATCATGTGGAGAGTGTATACAGGCTGGACCAAACTGCGGGTGGTGCACCAAAGTGGTAAGTGGAGATATGTTTTAGTGGTGGCTAGGGATCGACCGATTATCGGTTTGGCCGATATTGAGGATTTCTAACGTTATCGGCATCTATTTTGCCGATATACCGATAACGTATGGGGAACACAGAACGCGCTGCTGACAGCGCTCTCTGTGTTCCCTCCGCAGCACAGGGGAGAAGGAAGCAGTGTCTCCTCCCCCTGTGCTGCTGCTGCCGCTGCCGCCAATGAGGGGATAGAACATAAGAGGAGGGGAGGGGCTGTGGCCGCTGTGCCACCAATGAAGATAAGCCTTTCATTCATTCATATACAGGAGGCGGGAGCTGGCTGCAGAATCACATAGCCGGCTCCCGACCGCTATGAGCAATAGCTGCGGTCCGCGGTAGTTAACTCCTCAGGTGCCGCGGATCGCAGCTACCGCTGATAGAGGTCGGGAGCCGGCTATGTGATTCTGCAGCCAGCTCCCGCCTCCTGTATATGAATGATCGAGAGACTTATCTTCATTGGTGGCGCAGTGCGCCCCCCCAAGCCCCCCAGTATTAATCATTGGTGGCGCAGTGCGCCCCCCACCCCCATCCCAATCCCGGCCAATAGTAAAAACATTGGTGGCGCAGTGCGCCCCCCCCACCCAGTATTAATCATTGGTGGCAGTGGCCACAGGATCCCCTCTCCTCTGCTCCTCCGATCGGAGCCCCAGCAGTGTAAGCCTGGGGCTCCGATCGGTTACCATGGCAGCCAGGACGCTATTGAAGCCCTGGCTGCCATGTTCAGCTCCATGCTGCTGTGTGCACTATGCACAGAGCAGCAGGGACAGTGTGAGATCCTATTCACTAGAACCCTTGTCCTATCAGGGTGAAAAAAAAAAACACAAAAATATTAAGTATAAATGAAAAAGATTTATAAAAAAAAATACACATTAACAATAAACAAAAAAAATACACATTAACAATAAACATATTAATTTTCAGCAGATTTGTGTAGGAATTTTTTTTTTTTCTCAAAAATGAAAATTCCCAGAATATCGGTATAAATTATCGGCTATCGGCCTGAAAGTTCACAAATTATCGGTATCGGCCCTAAAAAATCAATATCGGTCGATCCCTAGTGGTGGCAATGAGTGTGGCTTAAGGTACTGGTTGCCTACTGCGCTATAATGCTTTTTCAGACCAAAAGTATGGCGGTACATGGTTTATACTCTAATTCCTAAATTTCCTATTCTATCGAATTTTGTACTGAAAGCCGCCATACATGCTTCACATTCACCGATCAGCCATGACCACTGGCACTGGGTGACTTGAATAACGCTGATGATTAAGTAGCGACAATGGCATCGGTCACAGGTCAGATGTATTGGGCAGTAAGTGGAAGCGGGCACAATGGACACGCGTGAGGATCTGGGCGTCTGTGGCAAGGGCCAAACTGATGGCTAGACAACTGGGTCAGAGCATCTCCAGATGGCAGGTCCTGTGGGGTTAGTACATACCAAAATGGGCACCAGAAAGGGCCACCTGAGCATCAGAAATGGACCATGGAACATTGGAAGTAGGTGACCTGGTAAGATGAATCAGGTTTTCTTTTACATCAGGTGGATGTTTGGATGCGTTTGTACCACTTTCCTGAGGAAAAGATGGCACCAGGATGCATTATGGAAAGAAAGGAAGCTGGTGGAGATCCTGGCATTCGTGTGGACACCTACCTAAATATTGGCACCAACCAAGTACAGCCCTTCATGGCAGCGACATTCCCTTTTTGCCGTGACCCCTTCCATCAAACAGCAACAACTGTTGAGAAATGGTACAAGGAACATCACAAAGAGTTCAGGGTGTTGACTTGGCCTTGAAATCCCCAGATCTCAAGTGGGATGTACTGGAAAAAAGTCTGATCCATGAAGGTCGCACATCGCAGCTAACGTTTTGGTGCCAGATACCAAAGGAATCCTTTACAGTTCTTGTGGAGTCCACTCCTAGAGTCAGACTTTTAAAGGGGGTTGTGCAGTGGGTAAATATTGATGACCTATCGTCAGGATAGGTCATCAATATCAGATCGTCAGGGGTCAGACTCCCAGCACCCCTCCTGATCAGTTGTTTGAAGGGGTCGCTGCGCTCACTGCTCCCTCTTTTACCTGCGCATCATCTCCTTTGTAGCGGCGCTGCGTTGTACTTACAACTGATCGGGACGAGGGGCTGCAGGGACTGTAGCCTGAAGCTTTCTCTGATGTGGTCAGTCTTTTGTTTGAAGTACGTGGCAAAGTTCTCTGCTGAGAGGAGGAGGAGGATGGAGAAGAGTTGAAAGTGTTAAATAGTTTAGAGTTGTGAGACAGGGAAGATATGAGTGATGTGAAGTAGGCCTGTTTTACAGCAGCAAATGTGGATGTGAAATGGGATTGTTTGTACGTGATAAAATTCTCCTTAGAATGGGTTTTCTTCCATCGCCGCTCTGCAACCCTGGAACTTTTTTATTTTTTGGATTTTGTTACATATGCAGGGGGGTGGGGGATGACCTCCGCTGTGGATAGTTGAAGCTCCTTAAGGCTGGGTTCACACCTGAGCGTGTTCGATAAGCGCTTTTTACAGTCGTTTTTGGGGCGTTTTTGTATTTTGTGTGATTAATCCAATGAAAAACTGCCACAATACGTGCGACACTACGCCCCAAAGAAGCTCCTGTACTTCTTGGGGCGTAGGGCGCTTTTACAGCGCGTTCGTACACGCTGTAAAATGCTCAGGTGAGAACCATGCCCATAGGGAAACGTTGGTTTTTGCCTGTTGAGCGTTTTACAGCGCGTAGGAACGCGCTGTAAAACGCTCAGGTGTGAACCCAGCCTTAGTGTTTGTTTTTTGTTTTTGTTTGACTTTATTCAGCTCATTATGTGATCTAGTGAATTGGTTGGTTTGAAATCCCGAAGTAAGGTCTGCTCCAAAGAGGGTGAATATATGTGCACTGACAGCTTTTTCAGTTGTGTTTTTTAATTTCACTTTCACAATCTGGACCATTTTGTCAAGTCCGTTTAAATAAAATCTGAATGAAAATTCCAAGTTGTAATTCCAAGTTGTAATGCTGCAAAAGAGGGAAAAACTCCAGAGATGTGAATAATTTTGCAGGGCTGATAGTCTAATGGTTGCTGTGGCTTTATGGCTGATTTAATTACATGACTGTATGGGCGTGCTGCCAGTGTTCAGGACCACAAACTGCAGATCCGCAAAACGCATGCATCGGACGTTTGAACTCTGCATTGCAATGCGGACCCGTTGACTTGAATGGGTCCCCAATCCACAAGATACGGCAAAAGATAATATATGTCCTATCTTGTACAGAGGCACGGACACGAAAAGGCATCTGTATGTTTCTGTGGGCTTCGAGGTCCATGCCTCCGCTGTGCAAATCTATCTTATGCCTTATCTTGCGGATCGTGGACCCATTCAAGTCAATGAGTCTGCACTGCAATGCAAAGTTCACGCGGCCGGTGCCTGTGTTTTGTGGACTCGCTCCTTGCGGTCCACAACATGGGCACAGTGGTCATGCAGTCATGTGAATGGGCCCTCAAAGTGAGCACAAAGCGGCATGCTGTGAAAATGTGACCTGTCATGTCTGCTTCTCAAAGACTGGGATTTTGATGCAGGTTTTGAATCCAAGGCCAGGGACAGATCATGAATGGACTAAACATAAAGGAAAGAGTGAATCCACTCCTGGCTTTGGTGTTCATTAAAGGGATTTTCTAGGATAGTTCCTCAGTATCTGATTGGGGAGTCCGAGCCCCAGTGATCAGCTTTTTAAGAAGGCACCAGCGCTCCTGGGAGTGCCACAGCCTTCTCCGTGCTTACCAAGCATAGTGCCGTACATTGTATAGCGGCTGTGCTTGGTATCACACTCGGGGCCAATTCACTTAGCCCCATGGCCATGTGACTAATGAATGTGTCATCACATGGCCTACAAAAACCTGAGCGAGGGCTGTGGTGCTACTGCAAGTGCTGCTGCCTTCTCAAACTGCTGATCGTCAGGGGTCCTGGGAGTCGGATACTGATGACCTATTCTAAGGATGTGGTTCTGGTTGGTTTCAGAGAAATGATTCACCGCTCTTAGATGGGAAAGTGAGCTCTATCAGGCCTAGGATACAGCCAATCTGAAATCCGCCGTGGCTAAAACTGCCCGAAATGTGCTGGTTTTCACACTGCATCGCTGCAGAAATTGCAGCCAGTTTTCCACTGCTTTTTAACCTTCTTTTTCTTTCTCCAGTTTTAAACAAGGGGTTAAACTGAACAAATTTGTGAACTGTGCAAATGGAACATTTCTAAAATTCAGCCATTGATATGCTGCTCATACGGATCCGTTGGAACATGCTGCATTTTCAAAAAAGCTGTGAAAGAAAAGGCATATAATGCTGCCAGCACTTAATACATTTTGACATTTAACATGCTCCCTCTAGTGGTGGCTATGGGCAGGCAGAATTTTATAATTTACCTCTGTCCATGAAGGGGATATGTTAAAGGGCATCTGTCATCAGTGACCTTCCTATCCAGCTGTTTGCATAGACATGGCTGTGGTTCACCTGATAAAACACTGTTTTTATTTTGTTGATCTGAGGCTCCGTTCCCAACGTATTTTTAATATTATGCAAATTAGCTGTTGGTGCAATGAGTGTCACAATTGCTCTTGTTGCACCCAAGCTTCGCTCCTTTCTTTGGCCAGTTCCGCCCTGGCTGCGTTTTTAATCGGGTGAACAGTTGGATAGGGAGGTCACTGGTGACAGGTTCCCTTTAAGAAATGAATCCTCATAAATTTTGACTGAATAAGGTAAAAAATAAGTGTTCATGAGAGGAAATGCACTATATGGCCACAGAACGGATGTAGAGCTTTGATGTTAGTTCTTGGCAACTTTTCCTGACTATCTGACGAGACAGTGAACCTAAAAATCACTTGTGGTATAGGAATTGTACAACGTGATTAAAGCTGCCGCCCGATAAGTGTAGCCCCATCTTTACTTGGTGTCCAGTAGTTAACTTTCCCTTTCCCGTTCTAGGACTTCTTGCAAGAAGGTGAACCCACATCTGCTCGTTGTGACGACTTGGCTGCATTAAAAAGTAAAGGATGCCCTGAAGAAAGTATTCAGAACCCCAGAGGCAGCAAAGAAAAGCTAAAAGACAACGCCATTACTAACAAGGCCAAAGGAGAACGTATGGATCCTGCAAACATCACCCAGATCCGCCCCCAGCAGCTACGATTCGAGCTGAGATCTGGTACGTAGCGTCAGGTTACTTTTTGTAAAGTTTCTAAGCTTGGGAGAAATTATTCTAATTTTTTTTTTTCTTTTGTACCTGGTGTAGGCGAGCCCCAAACATTTAATTTAACCTTCAGAAGAGCAGAAGATTATCCCATTGATCTGTACTATCTTATGGACCTGTCATACTCCATGAAGGACGATTTGGAAAATGTAAAGAGCCTCGGCACAGCCCTCATGAGGGAAATGGAACAAATTACATCCGATTTCAGGATAGGTAAGGACTGAGGAAGACTGAAATCAGCTCACATCCACCAGAAGGCAAGAAACGACCCACTGTGAGGCTTTCTCCACCAAAATGTGGGACCTTTATAAATGTTTTACAGCTTGTGCCTAATTATTTGTTACTCTTCTTGTCTCTCTCTTTCCTCTTAGGTTTTGGATCTTTTGTGGAGAAAACGGTTATGCCATACATTAGCACCACTCCCGCTAAACTCATCAATCCCTGCACCACAGATCAGAACTGTTCTAGTCCGTTTAGCTTTAAGAATGTCCTTAATCTTACCAGCGATGGCAAACTGTTTAATGACCTCGTAGGCAAACAGCAAATCTCCGGTAACCTGGATTCCCCAGAAGGTGGTTTTGATGCAATTATGCAAGTTGCTGTGTGCGGGGTAAGTACAGTCTATCAATGCTTTATGGACTGGAAGTGCTAACTTTCTATCCCTCCTTTTAAAGGGCATCTGTCAGCAGATTTGTCCCTATGACACTGGCTGACCTGTTACGTGTGCACTTGGCAGCTGAAGACATCTGTGTTGGTCCCACATTCATAAGGGTCTGCATTGCTGAGAAAAATTAAGTTTTTATATATGCAAATGGATCGCTAGGAGCAACTGGGGCGTTGCCGTTACACCTAGAGGCTCTGCTCTCTCTACAACTGCTGCGTCCTCTCCACTTTGATGTGGTGATGCTTACACACATGCAACAAGTCAGCCAGTCCATATTCTGTGTGAGCCTTGTAGCTTTAGATTACCTCTACACAGGGCAGATCTATATTTATTTTTATTAAATTTTTTTATGCCGTAAATCCTGTAGCGGGTATTACTGCAGATCCGTATAACATGCTTACTATGGATGTTGCCCCATTCATTGGAAGGAGAGGAAACCATGATGAAAATCCACAAACTAAATTGACATGCTGCAGATTAGGGGTGGGCGATATGGCCTAAAATCTATATTGCAATATGATTTGAAGCATTTGTGATATGCGATATATATTATTTTCTTCTGTATGTATACAAATTACAAAACTTTTCAATACATTTTTAATGTGTATTGTGTAACAGATCTTTTTCCAAACAATGTAAAGATGAAGACTAAGGGCTCTTTCACACTTGCGTTATTGTCTTCCGGCATAGAGTTCCGTCGTCGGGGCTCTATGCCGGAAGAATACTGATCAGGATTATCCTAATGCATTCTGAATGGAGAGTAATCCGTTCAGGATGCATCAGGATGTCTTCAGTTCCGGTACGGAACGTTTTTTGGCCGGAGAAAATACCGCAGCATGCTGCGCTTTTTGCTCCGGCCAAAAATCCTGAAGACTTGCCGCAAGGCCGGATCCGGGATCAATGCCCATTGAAAGGCATTGATCCGGATCCGGCCTTAAGCTAAACGTCGTTTCGGCGCATTGCCGGACCCGACGTTTAGCTTTTTCTGAATAGTTACCATGGCTACCGGGACGCTAAAGTCCTGACAGCCATGGTAAGTGTAGCGGGGAGCAGGGGAGCAGTATACTTACCGTCCGTGCGGCTCCCCGGGCGCTCCAGAGTGACGTCAGGGCGCCCCAAGCGCATGGATCACGTGATCACATGGATCACGTCATCCATGCGCATGGGGCGCTCTGACGTCATTCTGGAGCGCCCGGGGAGCCGCACGGACTGTAAGTATACCGCTCCCCCGCTCCCCGCTCCTACTATGGCAACCAGGACTTTAATAGCGTCCTGGGTGCCATAGTAACACTGAAAGCATTTGGAAGACGGTTCCGTCTTCAAATGCTTTCAGTACACTTGCGTTGTTACGGATCCGGCAGGCACCTCCGGCAACGGAAGTGCATGCCGGATCCCAACAACGCAAGTGTGAAAGAGGCCTAAGTGTTAGTAAAACACAAATTTCTTACATGTCCCTCAGAGCCAGTGCCATCAGCCCCATTGCATTTGCCATCGTCATCATACATGTCCCCCTAGAACCAGTACCATCAGATCAGCCCCATGGCCATCCTTTGCAAATGGATATAATGCGTAATTACAAGTACTCGCTCTGTTCAAGTGAATGGAGAGAGTACTCGTCATTACACTGCTCTTCCGAGATGAAGTGCAGTGTAATGAATAGGAAGTGGCGCTCGCTTGGAGCAACGCTTTCTCTTCAAACAGCTGATCGGCGGGGGAGCTGTCATTCTGACTAGTCCATTCACTCAAAGAGCCACGGCACCTCCATCCTTATTGATGGTGGGGAGTTGACACCCACCAGGCTTAACCAAAGGCTAGGCCTTCAACATGAGTTCCAGAATTGTATGTATATCCTTGTACTGGGATGGTTCCACATCTAGAGTAACTGTCGTATAATCGGCAGTATCTTCCATTATCGTGCTTTCCCTGGAAGCTACAGATCAGTCTTGCACGTCTGTCATGAGTTTGTCCTTCATGCTGTATTCTTTTCTTTTAGGAGCAAATTGGCTGGAGGAATGTCACACGCTTGTTGGTCTTCTCCACTGATGCAGGCTTCCATTTTGCTGGAGATGGAAAATTAGGAGGAATCGTACTGCCAAACGATGGGAAATGTCACATGCACGATAACATGTACACAATGAGCCACTATTATGTAAGTCTGTGTTTGGAGCTTTTTTTCAATTACTAGGTTTAATGATTTGAAACTCTGTTCCTTTCTGTGATTGCACTTCCTGCAAGGAACAGGAGATTGCCTTCTACCAAGACAAAAGCTTCTTGTCTGTTCCATGCTTCACCTGACGTGAAAGGAGCCGTAATTTATCTACTCATCTCCCCAGCACCTCTCCTAGTGCCCTGTATTTGTTCAATGCAAACCATTGGTTTTATTGAGATTCAGCTGGGAAAGAAATGCCCCAACTGTCTATAATTTCACGTTCAGACATGGTGGGTTTGTCATCTTCCTGTGAATGTCTGTGGTTTTTCCTTTTTAAACAAAAAAAATTCACACACAGCGGATTGAAGGCATGCAGCCCATAGTTTGATGCTGATAGGAATGTGGCCTAATATTAAAGCTTTTTTTCTGTTTGTTTTTCTTCCATAATTTTGTTTTACATTGAAGCCAATGAAACTGCACACTTTCTATTTATAAAAAAAAAAAAAATCTTTAAAATTGTATTTGTCATCTTCCCTACGGAACGGACGACACATAGGTGTGAAGACACCATAAGTGTGTGCTATCTAAGTTATTAGTGTATGCATCATCTCGTCTGGTGTAGACACACGTGGAACATCTACTGTAACACCTTAAAGACATTCAGATGTTGGCTGGGACTCGCATGGCCAAAGATTGCGGTGTAGCACTGCCTAAGTTGCAAGTAACTGCGACTAGTGTGAAAGAATGAGGTCTCGTTGCCCCATTCACTTACATTGGTTGTGATTACTTGTCATGTAGACAGCACTGCATTGCAATCTTTGGCCATGTGAGTCGTGCACAGTCGGTGGGTAGCCTGAGCATTTCTAGTTTGCTTTGATGTGATCACAGCCAAAACAGACCCTGATTTTACTACCCACTTGTTGCATTAAATAGAAGGAATGTCTGATGACATAAGCAGATAGGAGCCTTTGTCACAAACCCCAATACGTTTGGTCCTCTGTATATTCGGTGTGTAAATGGGGAAGGAGGAGGGGTCTGAGAAATCATCATGTCTTTCACCCATTCCTGGTGTTATTGAGATGTCAGTCTTATGTCTTGCCTGTCATTTTTAAATCTTGCCTCTCCATATTGTTTTCCCACAGGACTATCCATCCATTGCTCATATAGTCCAGAAACTTAGTGAAAATAACATCCAGACTATCTTTGCTGTCACAGAGGATTTCCAGCCAGTTTACAAGGTTCAGTATCTTCTTACTGTTCCATACTTTCAGTTGGTCAAAATCGTCTAGAAAACCAGTGATTACTAGATCTGTGCTGCTGTTATTTTTAATAGGAATTGAAGAACCTGATTCCCAAGTCAGCCGTAGGTACTCTGTCGTCAAACTCCAGCAACGTCATCCAGTTGATCATTGACTCCTACAATGTGAGTATATCTAATTGGTAGAATAAGCATCCAGACGGGGTCGTGTGGATTCTGATCAGTAAACCATCTTATTCTTCTTTCAAGTCACTGTCTTCAGAACTGATCTTGGAAAACGGCAAATTACCAGAAGGCGTAACTATCAGCTATAAGTCATTCTGCAAGAACGGAGTCATTGGTACCGGAGAGAATGGAAGGAAATGCTCCAACATCTCCCTGGGAGATCAGGTAGGTGTTCATGTGGAGATTCCCTCCCTGTTCATGGAGTGATTATTCCACCATTAGAGTGCATTAGGCGCAGAGCTCTGCTTCTTGCTGACCTGCGGGTTTTATTTCAGGTGCAGTTTGAGATCAGTGTCACTGCACACAAGTGCCCCAAGAAAGACCAGCCCGAATCTATTAAAATCAAGCCTTTGGGTTTTACCGAAGAAGTAGAGATCCTGCTGAAGTTTATCTGCGAATGTGATTGCCAAGAAAGTGGCACACCTGACAGCCCCGAATGCCACAATGGAAATGGCACATTTGAATGTGGAGCGTGCAGGTAAATTAATGTCCTTGCGTTCATGTTGGTTATGTTCTGTTGACTTTCAATAGATTGACTGACTGCAAATGTGACACAGTATCCCATCCACTATCCTGCGTCTAACATTCATACCTGTGGGTACTGGTAACTGCAACTTAGGAAATGAGGGCAGCTGATCTGCAGTGCCACACAGAACGTTTGGACAGGAGTCGCACTCTTTTCGGAGGAAAGAAGCCATATTGCTCTAATCCTGGGGTGTCAGAACTCCCGCCAATGAGATATCGATGGTCTATACTGAGGTTAGGCCATCAATTACTAAATCCTGAAGTACCACCATATGGAAAGATACACTATGGATTACAGTACCAGTATTACAGTACCAGTAAAGCAAATGAGATTTTAGAAAATCTCATCCACCTGCTGTTGAAGAAAAGAATTGCAGCTTCAGGCTAATTGTACACTAGCATCAGCGATCTGGCATTGCCGGAGGGTTGTAAGGCTCTGTCCGGCCCAATTCACACTAACTGGGACCATCGGCGATCTGGCCGCATTTTGGCAAATATGCCGAGAATCGTCTGAAAGATGACCTTTGCACGCAGCTTTTTTTGCAATGCACAGGGAGTAAACTGACAAATCGGCACGTGACTCATGCAGATTTTGCCACTGCAGATTGTTCCATGTGGACTTACTTGTAAAGTTACCATGGCATCTAGATGGGGATGTTTTGGACTCTGCTGCATTGATAAATGCTGTCATTTATATATTTTTTTTATATCTATTTTTTTCCTTTCCCCAGGTGTAATGAAGGTCGTATTGGAAAACATTGTGAGTGCAGTACCGAGCAGGTCAGCAATGAAGATATGGATGCTCAGTGCAGGAAGGAGAACAGCTCTGAGATTTGCAGCAACAACGGTGATTGTATCTGTGGGCAATGTGTGTGTAAGAAGAGGGACAATCCCAATGAGGTGTATTCTGGCAAATACTGTGACTGTGACAATTTCAACTGTGACCGATCCAATGGTCAGATCTGTGGAGGTATGAGTGTAATCCTTTTTTTTTATTTTATTTTTATTCCTCCCCCCCCTCTCCCCTTAGTATCAAGTCATTCCATGATTTATTTTTTATTTTCCAGGTAATGGAATCTGTAAATGCAGAGTATGTGAATGTTTCCCTAATTTCTCTGGAAGTGCATGCGATTGCTCGGAAGATAAGTCAACGTGTATGGCATCAAATGGCCAACTATGCAACGGAAGAGGCATTTGTGAATGTGGGAGGTGTAAATGTACAGATCCGAAGTTCCAAGGACAAACCTGTGAGATGTGTCAGACCTGTGCTGGGGTTTGCACTGATCACAAGTAAGTATTTAAGGTTGATTTTTCACTCTCCACCCCACCACCAGGAAATTCCCTGGTAAACCAGGCGCAATGCTTTGCAGGACTAGCTCAGCTGCATGTAATAACTTTCACTTAGCAGTCCGTTGCTTTACACTACAGAAAACTTACCTATAATCCATATGGAAATGAGCATGGACCCCAGCCACTCTGTGCACCTCTGCTCCTCCTGCCTCCTCTGCCAGCCCCTCCTTTCCCTTGATTGACAAATGCCAGGCCAGGTGACTATGCATTGTGCCTGGTTTATCAGGGAATTTCCTGGTGACAGATTCCCTTTAAAGGGGTTCTGAGATTTTGATGATGATGATCTATCCTCAGGATAGGTCATCCTTATCTGATCAGTGAGGGTCCAACCGATCAGCTGTTTGAGAGCGCAGCGGGGCTCATGTGAGTTTTCCGTACTTGCCAAACACAGCTCTACATTGTATAGCGGCTGTGCTTGGTATGGCACTGAGCCCCATAGAAGTGAATGGGACCGAGTGTGATACCAAGCACAGCCGCTATACAATGTACAGAGCTGTGCTTGGTGAGCTATGAGAAGGTTTTACACAGGGGCGCCAGTACCTTCTCACACAGCGGCTCGGCGGGGGTCCCGGTTGTCAGACCTCCACTGATCAGATACTGATGACTTATCCCGTTTAAAATCTCAGAAAACCCCCTTTTAAAGCTTTATGTAATTAGTGCCACCTTCTCTGCCAAACTCATGGTAGGTTAGTTTATTAGACGGCGTTAGCTCAGTATCTGCATCTCTCTTCATATTCCAGTCTGTAAGCCTCATTTCCTGTCCTGTATTTCAGCTGTATGATTTATTTATTTCCTTTGGCTGTTTTTAGGGAGTGTGTTCAGTGTAGAGCCTTCCAGAAAGGAGAGAAGCAAGCAGTGTGCAATAGTCAGTGCTTCCATTTCAACTATACCATGGTGGATAGCCGTGATAAGTTACCTCAGCCAGGACAGGTTGATGCTCTCACACACTGCAAAGAGAAGGACGCCGACGACTGCTGGTTCTACTTTACCTACTCTGTCAATGCAAACTCTGAGGTTCATGTACATGTGGTGAAGGATCCAGGTAAATGCTGAATTTGGGCCAGTCTTTACCAGTGCCGCGCCCTCCCCCCCCGTTATATTGGCTCTGGTGGGTAGTTTAATTAATCGTATTTTTTTTTTTTTTATCTTCCTTTTTAGAATGTCCCAGTGGCCCAGACATAATCCCAATTGTCGCTGGTGTAGTTGCTGGAATTGTTCTCATTGGACTGGCGCTGCTGCTAATATGGAAGCTTCTGATGATCATCCATGACAGAAGAGAATTTGCTAAATTCGAAAAAGAAAAAATGAATGCCAAATGGGACGCTGTAAGTATCAAATGGCTTCTTATTGTTTTAGAAAATTGTCTCATTAAAGGGAGTCTTTCACGCAGATTCACCCTATTAACCTAATAACAGTGTTATGTCCACGGCATCCCCCCTATTAAACCTGCGTTTACCGTTAGTTCCCTGCTATCATCGTTCTGCAAAAAAACACTTTTAATCCGTATGCATACGAAGCCACTCTGCGTCTGCCCGCCCTTAGTCTCTGCTCTAACCTCCCTCCTCCCGTCCGTAATCCCGCCGATGAACGCAATAACGCACGGTAAACTGTGATGCCCGGCTGTGCTCATTCAATGTGCACGCGTCGATATCGCGTTCATCGGCGCATGCACGGGATTACGGACGGGAGGAGGGAGGTTAGAGCAGAGACTAAGGGCAGGCAAACGCGGCGGAGGGGGAGTGGCTTCGTATGAAAATGACCCAGGGGCCTGGGCACCGGCCGTTGTAACGCCGCCCCTGGGCACCTTCACAGCCTCATTTGCATACGGATTAAAAGTGTTTTTTTGCAGAACGATGCTAGCAAGGAACTAACGGTAAGCACAGGTTTAATAGGGGGGATGCCGTGGACATAACACTGTTATTAGGGTGAATCTGCGTGAAAGACTCCCTTTTAAAAGGATGATTTTTTTTTTTTTTAAAGGTATTGCGCTCCTTAGCAATCATCTTGCAGTGTAAGGACGCCTTCACACGCTGCAGATTTTTTATTTATTTTTTACAGAAATTTCCACAACTGAAAATCAGTTCCGTACACCTTTAATGGAGCTTGCAGAAATTAATGCGCTTGCTGCCCCATTCAAACGAATGGAACTAATTTTCTGCCACAATCTGCCGCGTGTGAAGGCGTCCTAATACTACTGACGGTGAACGAGCTTGATCATCAGGCAATTCAAATATTTTCACATGTTAAAAAAAAATTAAAATAAATTGTTTGCAGGCAGCAGATCGTGGTGTCTAATATCGATCTGCTGCCAGCAAACTACTATACAGTACTGGAAGGAGCGATGGCATAGGGATCGCTCTCCCCCCATGCTGCGGAGGAGATATCTGCATGTAATGGCAGCGGTCTCCTCCGCTAGCAAGCAGGCAATTGCTACGAGGGAACGCTTCCCGCCTGACAATTGTTTGTCCCATTGAGCTGTAATAAAACCTTAAGTGTTTGTCATGGGGGAAACCTTTTTAAACTGCCCTGGAAAAAATTGAAAATTTACACAGTGCCCATTCGAAGCAATGGGGGTTTTCTGTGTCATATCAGACGGGTTAAGTCCTCCTGGTCGAAAGATGCACTTTGTAACTGTGGCCAGAAGAGAGGATCCTGAACACCGGGAACTCTAACTCAGAATTCCCTAATAGGGTGTATGAAAATGGGTTTTACAAACAGGTCAGCCTATGTAATGGTACATTTTGTAGAGAAACTATTGAAACTGGTGACTTAAGTGGATTATCTCCTGTATGGCCTCTGAATTGATTTCCATTTCTACCTCCACACAGTAGTAATGGGAAGCTGATCTTTTAAGGTAGTCGTACAGTATATTTGGCGAACAGTTACTTCCACCAAACATACATGCTCAGATGAGCTTGTTACTGCTCATCCCTTCCCCCCCCCCCCCTTGAGGACACAAAGGACTGGGTATATTTGTTGGGCACACTATGAACACAGTTATTTTATTTGCCTTCGTCAAACACATTACAGATCAGGCTGGAGAAGTAGAACTTATAACACCGGCTGACCTGTTACATGTGCGCTTGGCAGCAGAAGACATCTGTGTTGGTCCCATGTTCATATGTGCCCGCATTGCTGAGAAAAGTGATGTTTTAATATATGGAAAGGAGCAACGGAGTGTTGCCATTACACCTAGAGGCTCAGCTCTCTCTGCACTTTGACAGGGCCAGGCAGATGCCTTCAGCTTTAGGCTAGGTCTACATGACGACATTTTGTTGCACCAATGTCGCACGACAATTTTTATAATAATAGTCTATGGTGTCGCACTGCAACATGCTGCGACTGCGAAGCGATAGTCGCAAAAAATCCATTCAAGATGGATTTTTTTGCTACTGTCGCATCGCAGCATGTCGCATTGCGACACCATAGACTTCCATTATAAAAATTGTCGCAGGACAAATGTTGCAGTGTAGACCTAGCCTTAAAGTGAACGTGCAGCAGGTCAGCCAATTACTTACGTACTGCCGACAGGTGCCGGTTAGTAACACTAGGCGTTAGTTATTCTCGTAACTTCGAGCAGCTGTTTTATTAGAAAATGGGCAAACACTTAAGTAATAAATGACCATTCGAATCATTACCATGTAGCAGATTCATAGGGTTAGCTATAGGGGGGTGTTGGAATTAACAGTCACATTCGGGCTCTGGTGCCTAAGGAAGATCAAAGGTTGTTGAGCAGCATAAGACCCCAGCATCTTCAATGGCTCATTTTCAGATCTTGAATTAGGGCCCAGGAGGTATGTTACACTGAGCACCTTGACCACAGACGTATGTTCTATTGTGTATTGTCTGTTCCTCTAGATAAAAAGGAGTTATGGGATATTCCTGTATCCAGGCTGTACAGCCCTTCTTCAGGCATTTTCCAGTAGTATTACATGAAGACAAGCTTCTTGTAGGGTCACATACATCGAAAACCTAGACGGCCTGGCAATGCACAGCAGTGATTATAGTATGGGTCTAGTGAAGTAGAACTGGACTGGGTCTCCTCTCCTGTCATCCATGCGTCAGATTTTACTGTTCCATACATTGTCTGATTTCTGCTGTCTCAATGTGAACCTCTTTCTTTGTGGATTCCTTTCTCCAGCAAGAGAATCCTATTTACAAGAGCCCTATAAATAATTTCAAGAATCCAAATTATGGACGTAAAGCTGCTCTCTAAATCTCAGTTTGTATCTTCTCTCTTTTTTTCCGTGCCTTTTTCATGCATGCTCTGTGCACACTGCTCTTCTATTAACACTGTGTGGACCAGCGTTTGCTCACCGGTGAGGGGTTGCTGTATTTATGGTAAAACTAGTTTTACAAATGGCTTCAGTTTTAAGAGTGTTTTTTTGGCAGTCAAAATATATAATTCTGCATCCTGTAATCTCCTGCTCTGCACAAAGTGTGAAAATGCCTTTGGGAAAACTTCCAGAATTGCCTGGCGGGGTGAGGGGCTGCATCTGGAGCGCTTCTCTGGTAATCCAGTCTTGAATAATTTAATGGGGGTTCTTTTATCTGGTCAAACCTCCTTTTAATTTACAGCTACCCCGATGTGAGGGGATGGTGGGTGGGGTGGTCCCACTGCTGGGTCCCGATTGTCTGTCATCCCTGTGTGAGAATGTCAGTGAATGCACAGTAATGTTGCAGGGGCTTTCATCGGAGGGATATCTGCTATTTACAGTGGCTCTCCGCTATATGTAAGAGCAGAACCTTTCCTCACTTCAGACGATGCGTTTCCAATACAAATCTTGGTTCCATCTGTTTTATATTGATGTCTCTTTGGAAACCACCTCTGTCCTCTATGGGAGGCTTCTTCATATTACTCATGCATTTCCTTTACTGAAGTTACATGACTTCACTGCTTGAACTTTTGGCTCAGTTGCTTAATTCCCCTCCTGCCCATTGAGGGTAGTGGTTAGTTTATCCATGAGATCATCATTATAACTTACTGCTCCCCTGGTTAGTTTCTGCAGTGCCTTGAAATAGTTGACATTTTGAGTGACTCTCCGTAAACCTTTTTAAACCCTGTAGTGTTCCCGTACCTTTGTGTCAGATTGCACACACTGCTCTAAGGGTGCGGCAGGGGCACCTATGGCGTTGCTCATGCTGTTGTCATGTGTTTTTTAAAAGACCTTTTTCAGAATTGTCTGGATTCATTTACAGTCCAGCAGGTTTCTTTAAGTGTTAGTGGGACGTGTCCCTCAATAAAAAAAAAAAAAATCAACTTGAGAGTAGTTTCACGCAAAACGTGAAGAACACCACTGCAATACGTGGATCCAGCAGGAAGAAGTGCAAGTCCTTTTATATCCCCCTATTCCTATTGAACCCACTCCTGCCTTTGGCTGGAAAAAAATGCATCTGATGTTTTGGTGAACTCTTAATGGCTATGTATTTTTTTTTTTTTTTAATCCTTTTGGGCTAAAAATATTTTTTTCAATTGGTCTTTATTACAAATATTGAGCTGTTCTGTCACAAAAAGGTTAACAGTTTTTCTAGCTGCGTGAATTGTACTTTTTACTTTCACTTTGTGTCTTCATCTAATAAATTTTTTATCTCTAAATTACTTTAGCTGCATTTACATGAGCCAATAATCGTCCAGATTATCCTGTGAATGGACGTTCCCGACAATCTGCCCATGTAAATGTGCCACCGATCACCCGATGAGTGAGCAAAACACTAGTTCAGTGGGCATCCTGTCTTTCATGCAGACACCACCGATCATCATATCTGGGGGGCAGATCATGCTGTAGTTTACAGAACCGTATTTCAGCGGGTCAGGCTATAATCACTAAATAGCGAGCTAAACCCTTTTAATCAAGAACAAATTAACAGGTTGTGGGTAGCTTATTTCATTTGGTTTAAAACTTAACATTTAATTATGTCAATAATAAAAAGATAGGCCCTTAAATATAGACACTAAAGAAGAGAATATATCTGTAACCACTGGTTACACTAGTCTCCTGAAAAAATAGACGGAGACGGGAAGGAACCATAAACAGGGATAGCGTAAGAAATAGATAGGGTGAAGGGTACGTGAGTACCAAGGCAGAGGGACACACTGCTGGGACTATACCCTAGATGTCCCTAGTCTGTCTAAGTCACACCACTATCTAATGCAAAATACCTGCATTCGCCCTCCCTAAAGATGGACTGCCCAGCTTGGCCCGATAGACAGAATAGATGGTCCTTTGATGAAATGAATTGCTCTATCGGGTATGGGCACAAAAGTTGGCAAAATGGACGTAGTGATTGGATTCCAGGTCGGATGGCAATGCCGTTGTAAGGGATCGCAGAACCTGGTCAATGTCAACCACAAATAGATGGTAATAATCAGAATAGATACAGTGTCCCGACGCGTTTCCTCAGTGATGTCTGATTCATCAGGGGACAAAATTATATACAAGAGGCTCCTTGATATAAGGGTACCTCTTCCAACCAAAGCACGTGACACAGGATGGTATCTAGTTCCAGATATTGAGTCCTGTGTAGACCCAGACTATATATCAACCACCATCCGGTTATATGTCACAAACCGGATAGTGAGTCAAGAGCAATCCTGTGTCACTTAATCACAGCGGTCTATCAAGATACATAGACTGCTGTGACTTAAATCCAAATATAGTGAATACACCACATATAAGATTACAAATAAATCACAATGAGTCAAGGTGTCAATTTCGTTTGCAGTGTAACAGATCCATGCTAGTTGTAACCCCCAGCATAAGTTAAAGATCCGTACAGTGCTAAATACGAGCCATACTGAATCACTATGATGAATAAGTATGTCAGCGTGGTACACTTATCTGTCCAGTTCTAAATGACAACCGTTCCCAGATATCGCTAGGTGGAAGGTGCTCCTTGGCGTCCCGCGTGTAGCAGTGGCAATGGAGCCGCGTTCGCGGGTTGTTTAAAAAGGCCAGGTAGCCCCGCCCCTACTCTACGCCCCCTCAGCGTCATGCCGTGCCGTCATCCTGTGATATCTCAGCTGTTCGGCTTGAGTTCACATGACCGTACCTCTTCCTATGATGCGGTGTATAGAGGCGTGTACTGTCGCCAGGCAACCATCCGGCTAACCAGCTTCATTAATGAAGCCGAGATCCAAACAAAGCAGGTAACCCAGCAACCGGCCGTCTGACTAGTAACTGATCCTACGGCGAACACTCTCTCTTGCGCATGTGTGAGGCGGGTGTGTTATGGTGCAAAGATCGGGTCAAAGGGCAAGTTTGGCCCAACTTTTGCTACCACCTAAGTACAATATAGTGTCCACCTGTGTGCCTAGTTTGCAGTTCACATAGTGGAGTCTTGAAGTTTCTAAGGTAGTTCCTCAAAATTAATAGCGTTGCCAGCAGTGGCTGTCGCACCCCTTCAAAGGAAAAGGGGCTCATCCTCCGTAAATAACCAAACCAAGTTAAAAATAAAGGAAGCTTATTTTATCCTACAGTTCATATTTGTTGTTAATGTTATGTGGGTACAGGAGGTGGAAGATATGGTCGGATAGTATGCCCAGTTGTCAGGGAGAGACACTATGGATCTATATAACAACTGAACGACAGTTGTTCGTTTAGACCCGTAGGCACAACTGTTTTAAGATGGAAGATCCACCATGTCTCTCTCTGTAAAATCCTCCGATCCCAATCTCCCCCCCTGGGTTGTCTTACAACGGTCTCAATTCCCATGAATTTCAAAAATGACACATCACCTCCATGCATCATGTTGACATGTTTTGCCAGGGACGTATCTCTGTCATTCCTCACATCACCAAGATGTTCACCCACTCTTCGTCGCAATTCACGGGTGGTCTTCCCTATATATTCAAGGCCGCATCTACAGTTCGCTCTGTAGATTACTCCTTGAGTGCGACAATTAATAAAATGTTTAATTAGGTAGGTTTTACCAGTGACGTTAGCACGGAATGACCGTCCCTGTGTAACGTATCGACATGCCACACAGCCACTACAGTGAAAGCAACCGATCGGGCGCTGAAGCCATGTCCCTTTAAGATCACGTGCCTCACTGTAGTGGCTGTGCACTAGGCGGTCCCTGAGGCTCAGGCCTCTACGATATGTGACCTGTACCCGCTCAGGAAGCACCTTTTTGATGTCCGGGTCGATTAGGAGGACCTCCCAGTGATTCCTCAAAATCTGTTTGATTTCATTTGAGGCATCATCAAACGTGCCTATGAGGCGTATAAAGCCATCCCCAGTTTTTTTCGGTTTCGGATGAAGGAGATCCTCTCGCTTACTTTCACATGCTCTCTTGAAGGCAAGTTTAAGCACTTTATCAGGGTAACCCCTCTCCCGAAAACGACTTCTCAAGTCATTTGCCTGTTCTTTAAAGGCTTCCCAGGTGGAACAGTTCCTCCTAATGCGCAGGTACTGTCCCACCGGTATTCCCTTCTTCAGGGGAAAGGGATGATGGCTACTCCAGTGTAGGAGTGAGTTGGTGGAGGTGGGTTTCCTAAAAGTGCTTGTTTGTAGTGCGTCTTTCTTGTCTCTTGAGATCAATATATCAAGAAAGGGTAGGGTGTCCTTTTCAAAGACTGAAGTAAATCTCATGTTGATGTCATTCACGTTTAGATTTTTAACGAAATCACAGAAATCTCGCTCTCCCCCTTTCCAGACAACAAAGGACCTTACCGCTTTCAAGGACCTTACCAAGGTTTACAAGGAACAAATATCCTCATGGTGGGAGATTCAATCATTAGAGAACTATTTGAAAAATAAGATCGTACCCAGAGGACTGAGGATTACCCTAACTCCAGCAATCAGATGTAGGTCTACCTCTCTGATGAGCAAGTGGGAGGACGAGGCTACAAAAAGCTCTCTCAGATTTATGCATATATTGCTGGAAGAAGAAAAGGTTAACCTGGTTAAATTGGAAGGTAAACTAAAAGATCAAATTGAACTCACACAGAAATTTGGGGGAGAGACTGAGTTTGCTAACAAGGAACTTCAATTGAAGAATACTGTTGACAAATTTCAGTTTCACCTCAAGGAGCGGAAACACCGCCAATTTAACCGGGACCTCCAAGATTTTAGGGACAACCGGGTGTACTCCATGCTAGATCGCAATATATCACAAACGAAGCGTCCTGAGGTGGACATCACATCTAGTGACACTGAGGCCTCTGAAAACGAAAGGGAGGGGAATCAGACATCTGGAGGGAGAGGTAGGGGCTATAGGAAAGTACAAAATTTTAGAGGTAGAGGGGAGAGGAATAATCAGAGAGGTAGGCAAGATCAAGGTGGGTCTGATTTTTTAGATACACCATACCCCCTGCGCAATCGAGGGACTCAAAAATCACCACCCCAGACCAACAGGCCGTTAGGCAACAAAACCAGATAATTAACCTCTCTGATCAGTTACTTCAGGGTTCAGAAATGAACATACTCTGTAAAGGCCTTTCATTTGTTCCTACCCCTAATTTTAACCTCTTCAATTGGGTTAGAGATATCCATCTCTTTGCTCGTAAACTTAGATGGCGGAAACACTTTGCGCTCATCGCAAGGCGGGAGAGCAAAGAGATGGGTATCTCACCTGATATACTTCAAGATGTCCGCCTCTTGTTCAGTTTGAGCGATAGTACCCCCCACGAGGGTAAGGGTCCCTTCACTGGGCTCAAAAATAAGAGCATAAAGATGCCTCCCCTGGGGGATCCAACATGCATAGACGTGTTCGTTAACCAAGTTTGTCGAGATCTATCTAATCTTACCTCTTTGCAGGGGGGCTTTAATTGTAGCATCAGTGAATACAAAGCATTGCTAGATCTTGAGAAGAAGAAAAATCTCACCATCAAACCCTCAGATAAGGGGGGCAATATTGTCTTGATGGACACGGATGACTACAGAAAGATGTGTAAGACCCTTCTTGATGACAAAGAGACATATGAGAGACTTGGGGGTGATCCTACAGCCGTCTATCAGAAAGATCTAATTGATATATTGCGACAGGCAAAGACTGATAATTTGATATCTGGGGATGAACTTGATTTTCTTTATAAGAAACACCCCATGGTAGCCACATTCTACAGCTTGCCTAAAGTTCATAAGGGGGGTACCCCGGTTAAAGGGCGCCCAATTGTGTCAGGCGTCAATAGCCTGACCCAAAATTTAGGAATCTATTTGGATCACATCCTGGCGCCTTTTGTGAAAGCACTGCCCTCATACCTGAGGGACACGAGTGACCTCCTTGGTCGACTAGAGGGAATCAGTCTAGAGGCGGATACATCACTAGCCTCAATTGACGTTGAGGCCCTCTATTCCTCAATACCCCATGATCTAGGTATGAGGGCAGTGCAATCATTTCTCCTCACTAGGGGACAACAGTTCTATCCACACAATGGCTTTGTCCTGCGACTGTTAAACTTTGTCCTGACGAGGAATTATTTTCTGTTTGACGGGGTCCTCTACCACCAGCTCAGGGGCACTGCGATGGGGAGTTCATGTGCCCCGTCGTATGCAAATTTGTTCCTGGGCTGGTGGGAGAGGACATTGGTCTTTGGTGACACTCCCATCATACACACCCCATGCATCGTTACTTGGGCAAGGTTTATTGATGATGTCTTTGTTGTCTGGAAAGGGGGAGAGCGAGATTTCTGTGATTTCGTTAAAAATCTAAACGTGAATGACATCAACATGAGATTTACTTCAGTCTTTGAAAAGGACACCCTACCCTTTCTTGATATATTGATCTCAAGAGACAAGAAAGACGCACTACAAACAAGCACTTTTAGGAAACCCACCTCCACCAACTCACTCCTACACTGGAGTAGCCATCATCCCTTTCCCCTGAAGAAGGGAATACCGGTGGGACAGTACCTGCGCATTAGGAGGAACTGTTCCACCTGGGAAGCCTTTAAAGAACAGGCAAATGACTTGAGAAGTCGTTTTCGGGAGAGGGGTTACCCTGATAAAGTGCTTAAACTTGCCTTCAAGAGAGCATGTGAAAGTAAGCGAGAGGATCTCCTTCATCCGAAACCGAAAAAAACTGGGGATGGCTTTATACGCCTCATAGGCACGTTTGATGATGCCTCAAATGAAATCAAACAGATTTTGAGGAATCACTGGGAGGTCCTCCTAATCGACCCGGACATCAAATAGGTGCTTCCTGAGCGGGTACAGGTCACATATCGTAGAGGCCTGAGCCTCAGGGACCGCCTAGTGCACAGCCACTACAGTGAGGCACGTGATCTTAAAGGGACATGGCTTCAGCGCCCGATCGGTTGCTTTCACTGTAGTGGCTGTGTGGCATGTCGATACGTTACACAGGGACGGTCATTCCGTGCTAACGTCACTGGTAAAACCTACCTAATTAAACATTTTATTAATTGTCGCACTCAAGGAGTAATCTACAGAGCGAACTGTAGATGCGGCCTTGAATATATAGGGAAGACCACCCGTGAATTGCGACGAAGAGTGGGTGAACATCTTGGTGATGTGAGGAATGACAGAGATACGTCCCTGGCAAAACATGTCAACATGATGCATGGAGGTGATGTGTCATTTTTGAAATTCATGGGAATTGAGACCGTTGTAAGACAACCCAGGGGGGGAGATTGGGATCGGAGGATTTTACAGAGAGAGACATGGTGGATCTTCCATCTTAAAACAGTTGTGCCTACGGGTCTAAACGAACAACTGTCGTTCAGTTGTTATATAGATCCATAGTGTCTCTCCCTGACAACTGGGCATACTATCCGACCATATCTTCCACCTCCTGTACCCACATAACATTAACAACAAATATGAACTGTAGGATAAAATAAGCTTCCTTTATTTTTAACTTGGTTTGGTTATTTACGGAGGATGAGCCCCTTTTCCTTTGAAGGGGTGCGACAGCCACTGCTGGCAACGCTATTAATTTTGAGGAACTACCTTAGAAACTTCAAGACTCCACTATGTGAACTGCAAACTAGGCACACAGGTGGACACTATATTGTACTTAGGTGGTAGCAAAAGTTGGGCCAAACTTGCCCTTTGACCCGATCTTTGCACCATAACACACCCGCCTCACACATGCGCAAGAGAGAGTGTTCGCCGTAGGATCAGTTACTAGTCAGACGGCCGGTTGCTGGGTTACCTGCTTTGTTTGGATCTCGGCTTCATTAATGAAGCTGGTTAGCCGGATGGTTGCCTGGCGACAGTACACGCCTCTATACACCGCATCATAGGAAGAGGTACGGTCATGTGAACTCAAGCCGAACAGCTGAGATATCACAGGATGACGGCACGGCATGACGCTGAGGGGGCGTAGAGTAGGGGCGGGGCTACCTGGCCTTTTTAAACAACCCGCGAACGCGGCTCCATTGCCACTGCTACACGCGGGACGCCAAGGAGCACCTTCCACCTAGCGATATCTGGGAACGGTTGTCATTTAGAACTGGACAGATAAGTGTACCACGCTGACATACTTATTCATCATAGTGATTCAGTATGGCTCGTATTTAGCACTGTACGGATCTTTAACTTATGCTGGGGGTTACAACTAGCATGGATCTGTTACACTGCAAACGAAATTGACACCTTGACTCATTGTGATTTATTTGTAATCTTATATGTGGTGTATTCACTATATTTGGATTTAAGTCACAGCAGTCTATGTATCTTGATAGACCGCTGTGATTAAGTGACACAGGATTGCTCTTGACTCACTATCCGGTTTGTGACATATAACCGGATGGTGGTTGATATATAGTCTGGGTCTACACAGGACTCAATATCTGGAACTAGATACCATCCTGTGTCACGTGCTTTGGTTGGAAGAGGTACCCTTATATCAAGGAGCCTCTTGTATATAATTTTGTCCCCTGATGAATCAGACATCACTGAGGAAACGCGTCGGGACACTGTATCTATTCTGATTATTACCATCTATTTGTGGTTGACATTGACCAGGTTCTGCGATCCCTTACAACGGCATTGCCATCCGACCTGGAATCCAATCACTACGTCCATTTTGCCAACTTTTGTGCCCATACCCGATAGAGCAATTCATTTCATCAAAGGACCATCTATTCTGTCTATCGGGCCAAGCTGGGCAGTCCATCTTTAGGGAGGGCGAATGCAGGTATTTTGCATTAGATAGTGGTGTGACTTAGACAGACTAGGGACATCTAGGGTATAGTCCCAGCAGTGTGTCCCTCTGCCTTGGTACTCACGTACCCTTCACCCTATCTATTTCTTACGCTATCCCTGTTTATGGTTCCTTCCCGTCTCCGTCTATTTTTTCAGGAGACTAGTGTAACCAGTGGTTACAGATATATTCTCTTCTTTAGTGTCTATATTTAAGGGCCTATCTTTTTATTATTGACATAATTAAATGTTAAGTTTTAAACCAAATGAAATAAGCTACCCACAACCTGTTAATTTGTTGCAGATCATGCTGTGTAGACTAGGTTTGCAACGGGTATCGAAGCATCGATACCCAATCGATACTTTCAGACCCAGATCGATACCGGGTCTTACAATTTAACGATACTAGGCTGTCCAGCCTAGTATCTGTTAGAAAACATGGCACGTACCGCTCTCAGCGCGCGCCAAGTTCTCTTCACTAGCACAGTGGAAAAGGAGGGAGTTCCTCCCTCCCCACTGTGACGCGGCTGTCGCTGCCACCATTGGGGAGATGGCAGTGCGGAGGAGGAGGGGAGGAGCTGTGGCCACTGCGCCACCAACTATGCCATTGCTTGTCCCCATAAAGACTCATTGTTTGCCAGCAGCAGAGCATATTTATACAGCACGATCTGCTGTTTTGATCATTCATCATGTTACTCGGCGGCACCTTTACACCGCCATATAATCGCTGACAAGCGATCATATGAATGCTTGTTAGCGATTATCTGGTGGATTCTCAGCCTGTATAAAGGTCCCTATAAAGATCGTAAACAATTATTTAAGCAACATTCCTATCAGTAAGATAAGAATTAAGCCATAATGAGTGTTTATAAGGGCAGAGATAAAGAGCCGTCAGCATGTGCAAATTCAAATCCTGCTACTAGAGAAACTTAAGACTGTACAAGACAGGGCTTCAAAATTTTTAATAAAGACCAACTCAAAAAAATGATTTTTAGATTAAGTACAATGCAATAAAAAAAAAAATTCCCCAAAGGTGTACAGTCTTTAAACAGTTCACGACTGTACTCATCCAAAGCAGATGGAAATCGCATTTGCACTAACTAGTGCAAATTGGTTTGGACATGGGTTTGGTGTAAATGGGAAAACTGGAGGCTGTCAGGACATGCTGGGAATTGTAGTTTTCCAACAGCTGGAGAGTTGCATGTGGAAACCACTAAGGCCTCATGCACGCGACCATATATTCCAGGGCTGGCCAACCTGTGGCTCTCCAGCTGTTGTAAAACTACAATTCCCACCATGCCATGCTGTAGACTGACAGCTGTAGGCTATCTGGGCATGCTGGGAGTTGTAGTTTTGCAACAGCTGGAGAGCCGCAGGTTGGCCAGCCCTGATATATTCGATCCGCTTTTTATTTTTTATTTTTTCCAGATAGGATGTGGACCCATTCATTTCAATAGGGCCACCGAAGATGCGGACAGCACACCATGTGCTGTCCTCATTCCTCATTCGTATGTCTGTTCTGTGGCCCCGCGAAAAAAAGATAGAACATGTCCTATTCTTGTTTGTTTTGCAGACAAGGATAGGATATTTCTATTGGTTAAAAAGAAAATGGGAGCATGCACATGGCCGGTTCCATGTTTGGGGATCTGCCATTTGCGGACCGCAAAACACTTACAGCCATGTGCGTGAGGTCTTAGGCAGCAGAAATGTTCCCCTTTAATTTTCAATAGTTGACAATTTATATCCTAATCATTCCCTATTACTTCACCAAGGCCTTGAACCATCAGACCTGTGATACATGGTTCCACTTTTACCCATGGACTCTGTTGTGCTAACAGTTGTGGCATCTGTGTGTCCGTGAGTGCACTGTGTGCTCCTGTCCATGTGTGTGTTCAGCAGGAATGCTTTGATATCTCTGCACAATTTCCTTTCTGCTGTGATTTATTCTACATTTTCCCCCACTAGGTTTTTGTACTAATGGTGCTTTTCTCTTCCTCTTTGACTTTTTTTAGGGTGAAAATCCCATCTACAAGAGTGCGGTGACAACGGTGGTGAATCCGAAATATGAGGGAAAATGAACAGTTATTTTGTGTACATTTGACTACACTGTATGCAAAGCAGCGTTTTTGATTTTCATACCCCCCACCCGCTGGGATCAGATGGGCAGTACTGCAATGATTTACCTAAAGCATAACAGTGTTTGATGTTCAGATTTTCACTTGTACAGTTTATGTAAAAATAATTTTTCTTTTTCTTAGTTTTTTTGCAAAACCGGTTTGCAAGATAAAAGCAATCAGTGCCATTGGACTGTAAAAGCCACTTTGAATGCGCAACCTTTGCCATTGAAGGTCACGTTGTGCCTTTGACCTTTTGTGTAAGCGGATGTCTATAGGGATGGAGGGTAAATCACTGAAGGCTTTTCCAATCAAAGTGTTATGATTCTAGCTCTGCTTCCCAGGGAACGGTGGGGCTGGAATTTACGGATGTGATGCATACCTCAGATGTCGGCGGGCTTGGCAGGTGCAGAAAGGTAGACTGGGTTTGTAATGTGTCTTATGAGTGTATATCGGTGAAAGTGAGAAGAAAATCAAGATGCTGTATATATTTGAAAAGCAGATGGCATGGTCCTGGAGCATCCTCAGTAAATTCCAGCTCTGCACCAATTGCTGCCTAACTTTATCTAGCCCAAAAAAAAAAATCGCAGTGCATTATTTGTTTAAAGGCCTTAAATCTTGTCAAAAGCGTGCGTATGGTTGTTTTTCTCCTTAAAGGGGTTTCCAGGCATACAAAAAAAGATGCTTTTTATTTCCTCGAAATGGAGCCTCTCCTGTCGATAGTCTGTGTCCGGTTTTACAGCGCATCCTATGCCAATCAATAGGTCTGAGCTGAAATAACCGAGTCTGTGGACAGATCTGGTGCTGTTTCTGTAAAAGAAAAATTAAAGGCAGAACTTTTTCAAAACTGTGGGAAACCCTTTAAAAGGGGTCTTCTGGGATAAGTGTATTGATGGCGTATCCTTAATATCTGATCGATGGGTGGCTGTTCACCCCTGTCAATCAACTGGTTGAAGTTGGACCACAGCCTCTTCAGTGCTTACCTCAGTCCGTCATATAGGAGTGGTGTTGCAGGGTATTGCAGCTTTGGCCTATTCATTTGAATGGGACAAAACCGGAGTCCCCTGCACCACCACTACTGTGTACAGATTTGCAGGTAGACTGACCTAGATAAACACTGAGGAGGCTGATGATCTCACATAAGTGCCACGGCCCCTTCAAACAGCTGAATGACTTGGGTGCCGAAAGTCAGATGCCACCGGCTTGATATCCATGGCTCATCCTATGCTGGTCCCAGAGAACCTTCTAATTTTATTCTGAATCTGGTGCTTCCTCATCTTCCTGTTAATGTCCATCATCAGGAGTTCTGAATCTGTAATGCTTGGTTGTGGACATTGTGACCATTTCATGATATGCAGCCTTTTGTTACATTGTTTTTGTTTAGTTGTGCCATACAGATTCATTGTATATTACCCCTCGGACCATTTTGCTTTGCCTCCGTTTCATGTTTGTCACATTTCTTGTTTTTAAGTGCCTTTTTATTTTAGCAGTCGTTCACTTTTTACAGTACTGTTAACGGAACTTATTTATTAAATAAAATGACCTAAAACGGGGCTTGTCCAGTGATTCTTTCCTATGTACGTTAATGGTTGTAGACCTGTGGGTCTGAGCAATCCACCACTTCCGTCCCCTGCAGGCTTCATTCAGTGTTGCTACTTCTCATTTTCCAGTTTCAGTAAATTTGTATGGGCGAATGCTGTAAGCTCAGGTTGTCTAGGCCTGTCCCAGCTCTATCACAGGGGCTCAGGCCGGATGATAGATGTGGTGCAGGAATAGACACTTTGGGGGAATTTAACATTGTAGGTGTATTTGAGATTAGTTGTCAGACTGGAGTTGCTTTGCACCAGATTTATGAAAATGGTGATTAGTAGTAATTTATCTCAAGTCCAATGTGATTCTGTCCTATGGATATGATCTTTATATATTTTTTTTATTATAGCCAGAACTCTTGAGAGAGACCCAGGCTAATAACATGAACGAATGGCTTCCCCTATCGCAGCGCTCCCGGGAAAAGCTACCTCTGATGCCGTGGTCACAATTGACCACTGCATCTGAGAAGTTAAATGTCTGCAATCTGTTATTAGTCCTGAGTGTCCGCTGTGTGAAACAGGCACCCGGAGGCTATGGTGCTGGCTCCGCTCCGGAGCGGGCACCATCTTTAAAGAGATGACATGTGCCGTACATATACGGCGTATGTCATCAAGGCTTTTAAAGCTAGTGTAAGGTTGGTGCTGGCAGAGTAATTATTAGAAACAGACTACTAAGGCCGCGTTCACATCTGCATGGAGGAAAAGACGGCCAGAGTTCACGATAGCCGGATACCACCGCGCACCGCCAGATTGCCATTCACTATAATGGGATCCGGCTGCTTCCCGCCATATATGCCAGCTTTAAGCCAGACAAAAAATGTTGCGTGTAGTATTTTTTTATTTTATTTTTTGTCCCGCATTTATGCCCAATACAGTGACTGACTGGATCAGTGTTGGGATTCACAACACAGATGTGAACCCAACCTAAACCACCAGTAAGTATGTCTGGTAACTGCCAGATAAAAAGATCTGCCGAACAAAATAAGAGGGAGAGTTGGCTTCATTGTCCAAAGCAGTCTAGCTTCAGCCCAAAGATACATCTATATGGACAAATATTCTGCATCGCAAAAGGTGAAATCTGGAGAAAGATTTGTCATGCTGCTGACTTGAAATTCGCACTGCAGGTTAGTGGAAATCTGCTGCAACTATAGTACACTAGATGGAAAAACCCACAGCATACTGTATCTGTCACGTGTGAACGCACCCTTAAAGCTATTTTGAGTGGCAAAAGGATGCTTAGTGTTTTAGTGAGTATTACAAGATCCATGAAGCTCCTACAGATGGCTGATATATGTTTGACATTACTTGGCAGGTGTGCCAGTGCCCTTTGTGGTAACTTGCATCAGTCAGTGGTCAATATAACGCCGCCCTGCATTTATCACCTATTAGGGCCCTTTTCAGACAAGTGTGTCATGTGCGGAAATCATGCTCTGTGTGGGAGCGTGACTTCCCGTTATGGACATGCTGGTTTTACAGGAGCACATGGCATCATAATGATTTATAATGCTGTGTGTCTCTGCATGACCTATATCTACTGAATTAGGCCTCATGTACACGACAGTTGTAATTTGCGTCCGCTAAATAAAAGGGATGCAGCATCTGTTTTTTTGGGAGGATCCGATTTTTTTTTTTTTTTTTCTTCTCACACATCCCTTGTAATAAATGCCTATCCTTGTCCGCAAATGTGAAAAAACATACACTATTTTTTTTGCTGAAGGGAAACACGGACAACTGACGCGGAACACAAACGGATGAACTATCAGCATTTTTTGCTGACCCATTGAAATGAATGGGTCCCCATCCTATCCGCAAAAAAACAGAACGGAGGCTGAGAAAAAAACTGTCGTGTGCATGAGGCCTTATACTGACAGCGTTATGTCAGTATGATTCTCCAAAAGTAAGGTCATGCAGAGACACACAGCATTATAAATCATAATGCTGTGTGCTCCTGTAAGACCAGCATGATTTCCGCACAGGACACGCTTGTCCAGGGCTGTGGAGGCGGTAGATAAATGCTCCGACTCAAACTCCTCCGTTTTTGGTACTTCCGACTCCTCTGTATTCATTAAGCGAATGTATTTTATACATTCCTTGAAGGAAAGAAAGGCAACATACATGTCATTACCACAGAACTACTGGCTAGGAAGCTGCTGCCTTCTCCTTTGTGTGCTGATCTTCTGCTGAAGATAGGGCCGTGGGGGGATCCAGGAAGGGGCATTTATTGTAAAACATGATTTTCCTAGGAGAATCCCATAGTCATGTTTAAAGTTTAAGCTAACAATCGGAGTTTACAAGTTTTTATAGCCTTAGCTGAATGACAGCAGTTTTTCATGGTTTACAGCTTCAGTCTTGAACTATTGGCCCTCCATTCCCTTCACTTATACAAGTGTCTCTAGTCCTGCAAAAAACATATTTACCTAATCAGTGAGAGGCTAGGTTAACCATGGGCGTTGCGTTCCCTGTAAAAGCAGAACACAACACAATGGAAAGTATAAGTATTGCCGCTCCTTAACTGTGCGTTGCGTGCCATATAGTGAAGCATATGAAAAGCATGCTTCACTTAACGTGTTCATTTTGCGGTAACGTGATGCACTGCATGCATTGGCCTTTATTCTTACAGGAGAGAAGTACCATATTTTTCGCCCTATAAGACGCACCCCCCCCCCCCCCTTCAAAAGTGGGGGGAAAATAGCAGTGCGTCTTATGGGGCGAATGCTGCGACCGTCCGGTGAATAGGCTGAAAGGGAGGAGGGGCCGGCATCTGTTTCTGTAATGGCAGCGGGGCCCAGTGCAGTCACTGTATTCTACTACACCGGGCCCCGCTTATCGTATACTACAGTGATCATATCTAACTTGTGGGTATTGTTATTGCGGGCGCTTGTAGAGTAGCTCACTTCGTCGCGCGCCTGCTCTGCCTACTTTAATAATTGAATGAGGTGGCGCAGGCGCCTGACGTGCTACGCTACGAGCGCCCGCCTGGCCTCCTGACTGCCAAGAAGTTAGTAGGAAGTAGTACAGCGCCAGATTTAAGATGATTGGAATACTTTAACAATACCCACAAGTTAGATATGATTGCCGTATACTACAGTGAGCGGGGCCCAGTGTAGTAGAATACAGTGACTGCACCGGGCCCTGCTGCCATTACAGAAACCGATGCCGGCCCCCATTCACTACACAGGGACACTGTTATGGGGGATCTGTGGATGACACATAAGATAAGATGCTATATATGTGCCATCCACAGATGCCCCCCATAACGGTGCCATCCACAGACTACCATTAGTTCAAAACCCACACCTTTTGGTTAAAAATATTTTTTTTCTTATTTTCCTCCTCAAAAACCTAGGTGTGTCTTATAGGGCGTAAAATACAGTAATCAATGACTTTTTGTGAATTGGGACATTTTAAACTTGCTTTTTTTAATTTTTTTTATTCCAATTTAAATTTAGTAGGAGTCGGAGTCGGTTCATTTTTTGCCGACTCCAGGTACCCAAAATTGACTCGGACTCCCCAGCCCTGCACTTGTCTGAATGAAATGGCCCTTAGGATGTATGGATGCTACACTGAGTTGCTCTGGCAGCACTTCCTTCCTTTTTTTTTTTTTTTGTGTGTGTTTTTGTTCCACCCCTTTTTTTTTTCACATCTTAAACAGGTGCATTTATCTTCTATAGAGAGACACTTAAGGGGTTAAAAAAAAGTGTGTGTGTGTGTATATATATATATATATATATATATATATATATATATATACACATACCTAGAGCATGCTGCAAAATGCTTTGTAGTGCATATCATAGCACACAAAGTAAAATTGTTTGCCTTCTGCAGCCTTCAGCTTTTCACTCTGCAGTCAGACAACTTGTTCTGTAGCCCCTATTGAGCTTTATGGCGCCTTCACAGGCTGGAGATTTTGTTGTAGAATTTTCCGCTACTGAAAATCCGTTTAATTCATTTGAATGGGGAGGCAAGCACATGGATTTCTGCAAGCCCCATTCAGGTGACTGGAACAGATTTTTATTCACAGAAAAGTCAGCAAAAAAATCTGCAGCGTGTGAAGGCGCCTTTAAATTAGTTTATGCGATGTCAGGGATCTAGAAATAAAAGCTGGAGATCTACAGATGTAGCAGCGTTAAGAGTCCTAACATGTTAACTAGATGTGACTGTTAAGGGCTCATGCACACGAATGGGCCTGTGCTATGGTCCGCAATGCACAGACACCATTCGTGTGCATGCCGTTTGCGGATGCGGACCCATTCACTTGAATGGGTCCTCGATCCGCAAGAGAAGGTCCGCACCTCAAAAAAATGGACGTGTAAAAAATGTTTGCGGTGCAGGGAGATAGACCAAAATCCCACAGAAGCGCTACTTAGTGCTTCCCTGGGTATCCAGTCCATGCCTCCACTCTGTATCTTGCGTATTGCCGACCCATTGAAGTCAATGGGTCCTCATGCGTGATACCAAGCGCACGGCCACACATTCGTATGCATTAGCCCTAAGGCCCCTTTCACACGAGCGTGACAGATTAGGTCCAGATGCGTTCAGTGAACCTCGTACCATTTTGCAAACAAGTTCAGTCAGTTTTGTCTGCGATTGCGTTCACTTTTTTCATGCGGGTGCAATGTGTTTTCATGCGTTTTTCACACGCATGATAACTGAAGGCTTACAAACAGCATCTCTTAGCAACCATGAGTGAAAAACGCATCGCATCCGGACTTGCTTGCGGATGCAATGCGTTTTTCACTGAAGCTCCCATTCACTTCTATGAGGCCAGGGCTGCGTAAAAAACGCAGAATATAGAACATGCTGTGTTTTTCACGCAACGCAGAACTGATGTGTGAAAAAAACACTCATATACACATAGGCCCCTTGCAGACGAGCATGTCCGGATTAGGTCTGGATGCGTTGCGTCTACGATCAGGAAAAATCGTGCGAGTAGGTACGCAATTGCGGTCAGTTTTGACTGAGATTGCGTTCCGATCAGTATTTATCTCGTGGGTGCAATGTGTTTTGCATGCGCGTGATAAAAATCTGACTATGGTACTCAGACCCGAACTTCTTCACTTAAGTTTGGGATCGGTGTTCTGTATATTTTATTATTTTGCCTTATAACGTGGTTATAAGAGAAAATAGCAGAATGCTAAGTACAATGTGACTTTAGGGGTAAAATAAATAAATAAATACAATTACTCTCCTCATCCTGTTGTTCGCGCAGCCGGCATAGTCTTCTTTCAGGACCTGCAAAAGGACCTTTGACGTAATTGCGCTCACCATGTGGGCGCGATTACTTCATCAAAGGTACTT